>NW_012101536.1:184648-186745 GCF_000951045.1 Mandrillus leucophaeus | reverse complement strand
ACATTTTAGAGATTGCTTAAGTGGCCTTGACCAAAATATTGATAAAAATATGGACAGTGAAAGCCACTCTAATGAGGTATCAGATGGAACTAAAGAAACTGGAGAAAAAGTCATTCTTGTTATAAAGTAGCAAAAAACTTGGCTGAACTGTGTTCCTGGTTGAGAGCTTTATGGAAGGCAGAATTTAAGAGCGATGAACTGGACTAGCTTGTGGAACATATACGAAAGCAGCAAAGCATTCAGGATGTTTCAAGGCTGCTTTTAACAGCTTATAGTAAAACAAAAGAGGAAAGAGATGATTTGAAGAGAGAATTTGTAATTAAAATGAAAGCAGAGTGAAATGATTTTGGACATGTGGTAGAGAATGAAAGAGCATTTTCAGCACAGGAAACCAAGGGTATGACTAAGTGATCAATTGATAAGGAGATTAGTATGGATGAAACAAAGCCAGAGAGTATCAGGACATAGGAGAAAAACTCTTAGAGATCTTCGAGTCTTCCCCTCCCATTACAGGCTCAGAGCTCTGGGAGGGTAGAATGGTTTTGAGGGATGGGCCACTGGCCAGGGCTGCCTTAGGTCTCCGTTCCTTGCATTCTGGGGCAGCACTCCTCATCATAACAGCTGTGGCCCAAGATGCTCCAGGTGCAACTTGACCTGCCACCCTAAACGGTACGAGACATAAACCTTGGCAGCACCCATGAGGTGCTAATTCTGAAGATGTGCAGAATGTAAGAGCTGGGGGAACATGGCTTCCTTCACCCAGATTTCAAAGGATGGCACGAACAGCGTGGAGGCCCAGGCAGAGAGTTGTCACAGGGTAGAGCCACAGCAGAGAGCGCCTACAAGGGCAATGCTGAGCAGAAATGTAAGGTCAGTCGTTGGGATTCACGCGGGATGGTGGCGGAAATATTAAAGGGAAATATTAGGCAAAGTTATAGGGAGTAGTCACAAACTGTTTGGAAGGCCGAAAGGTTACATAGCTTGTAATAATTGAACAGGCTGAAGGCAGCCGGTTCTTACCTTAGAGCATTAGGTCATAGGGTAAATACTAGGGACAATAGAGGCTTCCTCATTTAAGTCTGTTTACCCTACCTCCAATAACTAACCTTTGAGCCAGATGGCCCTCATGGGGGAAGGTCGACCAAGCATATTGCCCCATAATAGTATTTACTTTAAACCGCAGTACCTGAGCTTTAATCATTCGTAGAACTACTCTCTTAACCATGTTAATTATCCAGAAGTGTGTTTACTCAAAGCTTCTGTTGTTAATTCTATACTAAATAAATGGCTGGAGTGTGAGCCGCTCAGCGCTGGCCGCAGTGGCAAACCTCTCTTGGTGTGCAGGCGGTCGGACGCTCAGCAGGACTGGCAAAACAGAATATCTGTGTGTCAGTGTGCGTTTTATTCATCCGTCGTTTAGGTCAGGGTCTGTGGGCAGATCCCCGCAGCTAATGCCCTCTTGTGAGGAGTCACACCTCAGTCAGTGCTAGAGCTGTCACAGGGAGTCCACACTAGGGCAATGCCTAGTGGAGCTGCAGGGGAAGGACTGCCCATAAGAATTCAGAACTGTAGAGCTACAAGCATTCAGTCCCCTTGGGAGAACTGCAGGCATGAGGCTCCAACCTGTATAAACTGCTGCATGGGCTGAGCCCAGCAAAGCCACGGGGATGGAACTGCCCAAGGCTTTGAAGATTCCAACCCCTCCCCTCACAGTACATTCCAGAGATGGCACATGGAGTGAAAGATCGTTCTAAACTTTAAGGTTTAATGTTGTTTCCCTGTTGGGGTTTTGACTTGCTAAGACCAGTTACTTATTTTTTCTTGCTTATTTTCCCCATTTTTAATAGGAACGACTGTCTGTCCTGTGCTTAGCATTGTATTTTGCAAGTATATAGCTTGTTTTGATCTTACAGGCTTGCAGCTGGCAAGGAAATTGCACATTTTGAGTCTCATCTATATCTGATTCAGATGAGACTCTGGACTTTGAACTTTTGAGTTGATGCTGAAATAAGTTACGACTATGGGGCTACTGGAATGGAATTAATACATTTTGCATGTGAAAAGAAAATAAATGTTGGGGGCTAGGGGCAGAAAGCT
>NW_012101536.1:132342-183909 GCF_000951045.1 Mandrillus leucophaeus | reverse complement strand
TTTTTTTTTTTTTTTTTTGAGATGGAGTCTCATTCTGTTGCCCAGGTTGTAGTGCAGTGGCACGATCTCAACTCACTGCAACCTTCGTCTCCAAGGCTCAAGCAATTATCCTGCCCCAGCCTCCCGAGTAGCTGGGATTACAGGTGCCCACCACTACACCTGGCTAATTTTTGTATTTTTAGTAGATCCAAGTTTTCACCATGTTGACCAGGCTGGTCTCGAACTCCCAACCTCAAGTGATCTGCCCGCATTGGCCTCCCAAAGTGCTGGGATTACAGGCGTGAGCCTCCATGCCCAGTTACAGTCTATGGTATTCTGTGATAGCAACAGAAAACTGACTGAGAGTTGATATTGTTAAAATATCTATACTACCTAAAGTAGTCTACAGATTCAATGCAATTTCTATCAAAATTCAAATGGCATTATTTACAGAAATAGAAAAAACAATCCTAAAATCATATGGAACCACAAAATACCCAGAATAGCCAAAACAGTCTTGTTAAAAAAAAAAGTTAGAGTCATCATACTTCACTATTTCGAAATATATTACAAAAATACAGTAACCCAGTAGTATGATACTGGCATAAAGACAGACCTATAAAACCAATGGAACAGAACAGAGAGCCCAGAAGTAAACCCATACATATAGTCAACAGACCTTCAACAAGGATGCCAAGAACACACAACTGGGAAAGAGTCCTCTCGGTAAATGGTGTTGGGAAGATTGAACATTCACATGCAAAAGTCTGAAATTCTACCCATGTCATACATCATACACAAAAATTCACTAAAAATGAGTTACAGACTTAAGTGTAAGACCTGAACTTTAAAACTCTTAGCAGAAAACACAGTAGGGAAAGCTCCATAATGTTGGTTCTTGGCAATGATTTATTGGCTATAGCCTCAAAAGCACAGGCAACAAAAGCAAAAAATAGACAAAGGGGACTATATCAAACCCAAAAGCTTCTACACAGAAAAGGAAACAACAGGTAAAAGGCAACCTACAGAATGAGAAAAAAAAAAATTGCAAGCTATGTATCTGATAAGGGGCGAATATACAAATATATAAAGGTTTCCTACAGCTCAATAGCAGAAAAACAAATAACCAAATTTAAAAAGTGAGCAAAACTGTGAATCGACATTTCTCCCAACAAGACATACAAATGGCCACGAGGCATATAAAAAGATGCTCAGCACCACTAATAATCAGGGAAATGTGAATGAAAACCACAATGAGATATCACCTCATACCTCTTAGAATGGCTACGATAAAAAGGAAAGATATCAAGCGTTGGTGAAGATGTGATGAAATTGGAACCCTGGTACAGTGTTAGTGGGACTATAGAATGGTGGATCTGCTACAAAAAACAATACAGAGGTTCCTCAGAAAATTTAAAATAGAATTACCAGATGATCCAGCAATCCCGCTTCTGGGTATTTACTGGTATTAAATATAAATATGGATCTCGAAGGCATATCTGAGCTCCCATGCTCATAACACCATTATTCACAATAGTCATGACATGTAAACAACCTAAATGTCCAACTAGGGATAAATAGATAAAAAATGTGGTATATAAATGCAATTGAATAGTATTCATTATTTTAAAAATCATGAAATCCTGCCACATGAGATAACATAGATGAACTTTGTGGACGTTATGCTAAGTGGAATAAGCCAGTGATAGAAGAACAAATAATGCATTATTTTATTTATATAAAGTATCTGAAATAGTGAAATTCACAGAAGCAGAGAGTAGAGTGGCAGTTGCCAGGGACTGGCGGGGGGGAAATGGGCACTTGCTATTCAATCGGTACAAAGTTTCACTTATGCAAGATGATTAAGTTCTAGAGAGCTGCTGTACAACATTGTGCCTATAGTAAATAACACTCCATTGTACATTTAAAAATTTGTGGAGAGGGTGGATCTCATGTTAAATGCTCTTACCAAAATAAAAATGAACTAAATTAATTATCTAATTAATTAAATGACTTGATTTAAGTACAGATTTTTCAGTAAAGTGTCCCAAATTACACTGAGCAAAGACAAGAACCAGCAACTAGGCAAAGTGAACTACAAGTATAGATGTTGAATTCTAATTCTCTAGCTACAGTAGTTTCTGCTTTTGCATGTTAAACTGAAATTATATGCCAAATAATTATTTAACTTGAAATTGCAAGATTAGTCCATGTAGTTACATTTTGTATCTCTCCCACACAGTTCAACCAGTAGAGTTGGCTTAGGAGAATCAATAAAATATGTATGTTTGTATACAGGTGTGTTCAATTTTAACATGGTCCACCATAGAAAACAGGCCATAAGTAAATGACTAAGGTCTGCATTTGTCTCCTGTTCCTCTCGTGATCACTTTGTGGTGATGCCTAAGATGATCATTTGTTCCAGATGATACAGATGCTCAGGTTGGAAGCTTGGGATTCAGTCTAGGAGTAGGAGTGAAGGAGTCCTTACCAAAGCCTAACATGGAACTTGAAACCTGAGGTAGGAAATAGCTATTGAGCCAATTCACAGAGTCCCTTAGGGAAAGGTAATCATAAATTTAATTACCTAAAACCTAGAACTTTCCTTACATTTCCTGGCCAGTGTATTGCTACATAAGGGTGAATCTCAACTAAAAAGATGTGAGCATTTTGCCCAGTCAGAAAAGGCTGTCATCTCTTAACCTTAAGAACAAAAATAAGTAAAAAATGTTCATCTAATTATATGTTTCTAGCATAACACAATACAGACGATGTTGGCAGATAATTCCAGTCTTTTACCTCACTAATTTTGCAAACACAGTAAAACAAAGTAAATAGTTTGCGTCATCATCTTTGGACTCTTAAAATCTATTACATAAATTGAAAGAAGCATAAAGAATTTAGATATTTTTAAGCAAACTTACATATAATAGGCAACCAGTTCAAACAATTCCTCTAAGTTCCCTGGAAAGAGACCAATGTGTAATTATCAGTTTTTAAATAATCCATGCTGTGGTGCCAAATGAATATAAATGTAATGTTAAAAAAATTGATCAATAAATTATAATCTCATTTATTATTTATAAAACATTTTTTGCCACATCCTCTCTGATTTTTTAATAACCACATTGTGAGGTATAAAAGAAGGGACCATAACCCTAATTTTACAGATATGAGAAAACTCATTTGCCCTGGATTTCGTATCTCATTAGTGGTAAAAAGATCCAGTGTTCTTTACAGTATGCTGCGAAATATTTCCTGCTATTGATAAGACTTTGTTGCAATGACCTCTAAGAATTTTGGTATCATTAAATAAAGGTTACATAAAGTCGTTCTATTTTTGATAATAATTTTTCTTCATATGGCATGCTGGACTTGAAACTTAGAGACCTGAAATTATGTTCTGATAACCGGTTAACTCACTATAGCTTCATAGTGACACCACCTAAAGATCTTTGCACACAATGTTGCTATATATCCATTTGTGCGTGTGTGTGTGCGTGTGTGTGTGTGTGTGGTGAAAGATGGGGAGGAAAGTTATAACTATCAGAAATATAATGCAACATAAAACATAATTAAATCAATTTTGCAAATTGTGAAATGTCTATTATGTTTTGATTTATTCCAGCATGGTCCAAGAGTTATAAACTTCTCATCACAACAGAAATTGAAAGCAAAGGTCAATTACAAATGTTATCTCATAGAGAGGTCTACCATTACCATATCAGAATGCCAGGAATAAGTAAAGTTCCCTTCTTGTTCTTGCTTACTTATCTTTAAGACCTTGTATTTGCCTCTAAAGCTGTATGTTTCCTTGAGGGGAGCATCTTGTCCCCATTTATGTGAACTCATCAAAGCATCAACCCTAGATCAATCTGCGTTCTTCATGTCCATATCCAGGACAGCTAGAGAAAAATCACACAGCCCTACAGACTGGGTGAGAAGACAAACTCGTGGTCCACCAATCAGCTAAGCCTAATCACCTGTGTATTCTTTTCCTTATCTTTGGTCAGTTCCTGAAGACAGTGCCCTCAATGACTTTTCAATGCTCTTCTGAAATTACTCTGGCCCTGATGCCCTCCCTCTTAGCCTTGGTTCTCTCAATATACTGCCCTTCCATTAACTTACTGATGTTCACACTTAGCTGTACCTCATCATAGGTTCAGAGGACTAGATGTTCTTTTCTCTTTTCAAATCTACATTCTTTCATTTTTTTTGTCCTTAATCTCATCTCCTCAGACTTGCTGCACGACCTTGTTCCAACAAGCATTCTCTTTTTTCTTTAACTTGAATATCTCAAGTTTCACTGATTCCTTTATCTCAGCCTATAAACAAGTCGAAAAATACATATGCATTGCCCTTCGTGTAATCTACTGTACAATTTGTCTCTTCTTCGTATTTATTATAATACATTTATTAAAATTCTTATCTGTACTTGCTGCATCCATCCCACCTCTCAGTCACTTCTCAAGTTGCTGTAATCTGACTTTTACCCCGACTGCTCTCTTGCATCTTCACTAATGTGGGAGTCCCAACTCCCTAGCCACAGTGATTAGTACAGGGATGGGCATGTGACTGACATCTGACCAATCAGAGTCTTCCCTCAGGTTTATTTTGTATTTTGAGATAACAAGGAAAAAACTCCTTTTTTTTCTGGTTTTGGAGCTAACAGAATATGAATCTGGAACTGCCTAAGATCATGACTCTAGCCTCAAAGCATCACTCAGCTTAAAAGAAAAAAAAAAAACAGAGAGTCTGAGGGAAGAAAAGACGGTGTTAAAATTTCTAGCTTTAGTCATACTCAAAGTCAGCTCTGACCCTGAGTGTCCCGATATGATTATTTTATCCATTAAATTCTACTCTTTGGCTTAAGTCAAATTCTTATTTGTTGACCTTTCCTTCTCAAGTTCCTCATCTGTCATCTACTCCAGCATCATCTTCTCACTCTATTATATTCATTTCATCCTGCATATGCTTCTTTTGATGATTTCAACCAGACTCATGCTTTCAAACTTTAAACTATGAACTGATAACTCCCAAGTCTATATCACCAAACCAGTTCTCTCCCCTGAATTTCATACTCAAATGCCAACATTATACTAAATAATTTCACTTTTTTAAATTAATTAATTTATTTTTTAGACCAAGTCTTTCTCTGATGCCCAATAACTTCACTTTGATTACCCAAGGGCAACTCACTCCAGAGTGAATATAAACCCGTTTTCCTGAGGTCAGTCCCAGGACATGTTTACCCTGGTGGTTCTGGAGTAATTATTAATAGCACTCTTTCACATTCTCTGAAGTGTCCTGGTTTTGAGGATAAAATTCATTGTCACTCTCTCTCAGACTCAATGTTTCCTACACTGAACCCACTATCCTTCTTTCCATATCTCAGTCAGTCAAATTGGAAGCTTAGAGTCGTCCTTGACTCTTTCCCCTGAATCTGTCCTCCATGTTGTAACAATATCCAGGCCCTGAACACTTCTTGACTCTATCATTTTCTCCCTTTTCCAGCTGCCACTGCTCTGGACTTTTACCATCTTTGAAATAGCCTCTTAACCACCAGTCTTCTTCCTCTCAAATCTATCATCCACAATAACAATAAGGGCGTTGAATTATTGGTCCAAATTCTTCATCCCTCCTAGTGTCCATCCTCCTAGTGTCCTCTTCGGAAATCAATCCCTGGCCCTGTCCTTACCCCAGTTACCATTGCTAATGACATTGAAGTTCCTTCCACTAGAGATGGAGTCGATTTCCCTACCCTTTGACTTTGGGCTTATCCAGGTGATTAGCTTTGGTCAGTGTAACCACAGATGTAACTCAAGTAGGAGTTTGGCAACTTCAGTTCTTGTGCTTTTGACCTTGTCGTGGAAAGAGCATTTCTTGGCTAGCCCATAGGTCTAATAAAGACAAGAGTCAGGTCAGCAAAAATTGGACCCTGTCTACCACCTGCAGCCAAGTGCAGACAAACCCAGGACTAGACAAACCCAAGTGCAGAACATTTAACTCCCAATCAAATAGCAGAAGGGTGAAGAAGAATAAATTATTGTTGTTTTAAGCCAGTAAATTTTGCTGTGCTTTTCAATGGAACAATAGCTTATTGACACAATTCCCCTCTCTATTTTAGTTAGTAATACTGAATTCACCCAAAAGAGAAGCCTAAAGATATCCTTGATTTTCCCTCCTCACCCTAACCTTTACATTCCAACAATTCCTAGATCTTACAAATCTATATTCCAAACATTTCTTGAATCCAAATTCCCCTCTGTATTTCTTTTGCCACTGCTCTGATTCAAACCCTCATATCTTTGATCCTGGATTGCTGCAATAGATTTACCTGGTCTCCTTGTGTCTAGCCCATCCTCCTCAAGAATGTGATCCATGTATCCACCAAAGGACCTTTCTCTAAGGAAATTTGACCATTTCTCCCCATTTCCTCCTCTTTCCTAAAAATTCTTTAATGGGTTTCCATCATCCACAGAATAAAGTCCAACTTCCAAACAAGACTCTCACGGTCTGGCCCTGGCTAACTCTTTAGACTCATCCCTCACCACTCCTGCTTTGCAATTTTTACTACAGCAACACTGCTTGTAGTTTCTCAAAATCTCTCCAGAAAGCAATCCCTGAGCATCGCCTTACCCCAGTTTATGGTTTTCTCCTTCTTGCTCCCCACAATTTGCTGTACATATTTATATGTACTTACCACAGCATAATGACCTATCAATCTATCTCTCCTACTGTCTTTTTGAGGGGAAACTGTCTTACTTGTGCTTTAATTTGAATCCCCCGCCCTAGGGCAGAACCTGACATGTATGACATGCTAAATAAATATTTAGCGAGTAAATGAATGAATGACTGATTTTTTAAAAAACTCATAAAACATATTTATACTGTTTATGAAAATGCTTTTGATATTTTCTGTTCCTAATCCCAAATAATATATTTTTTCTTGCTATTAATACGTGTGATTCAAAAAATCACCATTGAAATCAATTCACTTATTTACCGAGGATCTTTTAACAGATCTGACGTTAGTAATATGAAAGCAAGATAATGGAGTTTAGCATTTGTTTCCACATAGAAACAGATATTTAGTAAGAATTTAATAGAACAGGGCCTCTTAGTCAGATTGTACTTTTCTTTGGTATATAATAGTCAACTAAACTTTGAAAAAAAATTGTTTTACTTTATGGATCCATAACTGTTTTTTATTCCTTGAAAGTCTTTCTGCCCTTCAGATCAGATCAATTTACACATATTCCAATTTCTTCAATGATTATTGCTCTATTCAGGCTCTTCAGTCAATTTCGGTAATTGCTATAAAAGTAAAATTGTATTACATGTTGGACGGATAACATCCATCATGTGCTGCACTGATTAACAATTGAAAAACCTCAGTACACCTTAAAATGAACACATATCAAGGTATGTTTCCAAACATCTTTACACTTACATAGCCTGAAAAGCTCTCAGAAAAAGTACTTATTTAATTTGGTCAAAAATCAATATTTGGTGTATTTTCAATTACTATCTTTTATAAAACTGTTAATGACTAATGTTTTCTGTGACAACCAACTGAATATACATCACACATTAAAGGTGATTTCAACCAATATTAAAGCCACCAAAAAAGCAATACGCTTCTGAGTTTCTTAAATAGGAAAGCATTGCACACTTCTCGGTTATAAACAGAATTCCAAGTACAGGTTCTGAAGACTGAAAGCATATTTCAAACCTTAGGAAAAGTAAAAGTAAATAAAGATATTTTCTGCTTTACAGTTATTATTTCTGAAAGGTAGTAATTCACATATAAGTTATCAAATGGTATTTGAAAGTCTTCCTACCTAAAACAGCTCTTCTGAAAATACTTTCAGCAAATAATTATTTCATAAAATATATATGCGTAATAGAGCAATATATTTTAGATATACATTTATCAGGTTTCCTCTAAGTGAGAAATACTGTAGGGTAGAGGAACAGTTGCCAACAGAAAGGGTTCCAGAAGCATATATACCGTATCTGAGAGCAAGACGATGTTTAAATACATAATTTACATTTCCTTAAGTAGGAAAAAAGGTGAAAGGCAATGACTCAATCTATTGAGAGAAAATCTTTTAAACTTCCTGAAGTTCCAATTTGATCATGATGGCATTCCCCAAAGATTAAAATAGGTATTGATGAAAGACTTATTAAAATACAGAAAAGCATTGGGAGCGTGAATAGTCCGAAACAACAAAGGAAACAAATCACTCACATTTAAAAATTTTTTGCATGGGCCGGGCGCGGTGGCTCAAGCCTGTAATCCCAGCACTTTGGGAGGCCGAGACGGGCGGATCACGAGGTCAGGAGATCGAGACCATCCTGGCTAACACGGTGAAACCCCGTCTCTACTAAAAAAATACAAAAAACTAGCCGGGCGAGGTGGCGGGCGCCTGTAATCCCAGCTACTCGGGAGGCTGAGGCAGGAGAATGGCGTAAACCTGGGAGGCGGAGCTTGCAGTGAGCTGAGATCCAGCCACTGCACTCCACCCTGGGCGACAGAGCGAGACACCGTCTCAAAAAAAAAAAAAATTTTTTTTGCAACAGATATTCTTTTCTAATGATGTGTACTTTAGACAAGTCAAGAAATTGATTTCCATGTCCTAAGCATTCAAACCACTGTCTATGTGACAGGAGAGATCTAGAGTGGAATTAATAATTTGTCATGGTTCACATGCAATTAAACAGCATATAATTACAAATTAAACACTACATTTCTTTTTTTAATGTTGTACCCAGGATCAACTCAGCACCCAGGTGCAACTAAAAGGGCAAAACGTGTACTCTACATTTCCTTTTATTTCCCCTAACAAGTGTATATTTTCTCTTTTTGTCTTCCTTGGTGCCGAATAAGCTTCCCTCATTATGGTGAACATTATCTATTTTTCCTTTTTTCATGTTCTACCCTCCAACCACAATCAAAATGTACCTGTTCTTCTCAGATCTTGTGAGGTGTAAGAAATTAAGCTGATTAAGGTGGAAGCACTAATGGCGTGATAGCTTACTCTTTCCAGATTTAATCAATGAGGAATGCTTTAAGCAGCAAGCAATAGCAATATCAATAACAACAACAATAATAAACAAACTACAATGATATAAACCATTGGAGGTACCTCAATGTCAGGTTGGTTTGGCGGCACACCCATGTCATGAAGGACATAGGCTTTTTCTACTGTTATGTTTGACCATACTTAGCATATGGGATTTTGTTCTTTGAATGGTTGCTTCATAGTTTCAAGATGCTTTTCCTAGCTCCAAGCATCACAATAACAAAGTAACATTTAAAGGCAGGAATTCATAGAAATTAGACTGAGACAAGTCATTTACGTACTTTGTTCCTTTTATTAGGAAGTACAAGCTTTCCATGAAGCCCCATAATAACTTCCCTTATATCTCATTGGCAAGGGAGAATAGGAAAGTGAGTCTCAGGCTTTTTCAGCCTCCATGGTAGAGGTGGATGAGAGAAGAAAGGGGTTGGAAATGATTTTTAGATTTCAATGTGAATGCCTGCCATATCAGATAACATGCTTGAAATTGCATAGGAACCTTTAGAGTTTACATACAGAAAAGAAATAGCAACAAATTGAGGCTCAGTTTGTTTTAAAATCTCTGCCCGCTAGATATCTGTATTCCTATGTTCATTGTAGCATTATTCACAATAGCCAACCTAAGTGTCTGTCAATGGATGAATGAATTTTAAAAATGTGGTACATATACAAAATGGAATACTATTCCGCCATAAAAAAGAAGGAAATCCTATCATTTGTGACAATATGGAGGTACCTGGAGAACATTATGTTAAGTGACATAAGCCAGGCCTAGAAAGGCAAACATCCATGATCTCACTTATATGTGGAATCTAAAAAAGTTGAATGTAGAAAGTAGCGTGGTAGTTATCAGAGGCTGAGGTGGGAGGTTGTGGCAGATGGGGAAAGTGGAAATGTATACATATATCGAATCATCAAGTTGTATACTTTAAATATATATAAAAATATATGTAAATACATAAATTCTAACCATCATCTATATTTCAATAAAGTTGCAAAAAATAATTTAAGCAAAAACTATGTAAATTATTTTATAATAGAATATATAATTTTATAACATATTATATAATAATATTCCTTAAAATAATATATACTTTTTTATTTTTAAAAATAAAACATAAAACTAATGCTTAGAAAATCAATTCCAGTGATGCTTTTGGACTTCAAATTCTAGAAAAACTAATATTCCTAGTAAATAAAAGCAGCTCATGTTATACCTTTCATTGTCATTAACCTTTACTACTCTGTTATATGAGGTTCCCTGTCATTATTGTCCATTAGACTGCTTGATAATAGGATAAACTTGGGAGAAATTATGCAGAATCTAAATGAAATAAGTGTAAGAAGATAAGAAAAAAAGATTCTGACAATTCCGAAGCCTCCTGGAGTAGAATTTGCCCACTTAAGAAATATTCTCATACTGAAAAAAAATGAAGCTATGGAGAAGATTTGGAACTCTGTGTATTTGGGCTTAAAGTGACTGAGTCATCTGGTACTTTGGTTTAGTTTGGAAATGTATAAAAGCATCAGGAAAAGAAATATGAAATGGAGTTGGGGGGCACAGGAGAAAATGCTTTCAGATTAAGATGTTAACAAATAATCAAACAGTTCATCTTATCTAATCTCACAAAAATCCTTCAAGGTGGCTATTACTAGTCTCACTTAATGTGAGGAAACTGAATACAGAAAAAAATAACCAGCTTAGCCAAACTTCCAAAGTGGGAAAATTAGGATCTACATCAAAGTCTGTCTGCCAAATCTATGCAGTTTCTATTTCTTCTATTCAACAGAGAAAGAGAGATCAGAACACATGCCCAAAAAGATATAAATCTTAGCTGAAATGATATCAGTTTTCTGATGGTGTGTTAGTCCATTTTCACACTGCTATAAAGAAGTACCTGAGACTGGGTAATTTATAAAGGAAAGAGGTTTACATTACTCACAGTTCTGCATGGCTGGGGGGCATCAGGAAACTTACAATCATGGCAGAGGATGAAGGGGAAGCAAGGCATGTCTTACATGGTGGCGGGAGAGAGAGAGAGCAAAGAAAGCCACATCCTTTTAAACCATCAGTTCTTGTGAGAACTCACTCACCATCATGAGAACAGCATGGGGGAACTTCCCCCATGATCCAATCACCTCCCACCAGGTCCCTCTCCCAACACAGGGGGATTACAATTTGAGGTGAGATTTTGGTACGGACACAGAGCCAAATCGTATCAGATGGAAATAGGAAATGTCTTATGATGCACAGGAATGTTCACAAAGCAATCACTGAATGAAACTGATTGACCAGAGATTATCAAGAAAAAGGTGAGCCTTATAATATGAAGACAGCCAATTTGGCCCCTCAGAAGTGAGGGAGAAATAAGGGACAGTGAATGAAAGAGGAAAGTTTAAGGAGAGGAGGAAATGAGGGAGAGAGGAAAGTGGGGCAAGAGAGAAAGGCAGTGAGGTGATGAACAGGGGCCTAGTTTTGCAGGAAATACTTATTATCTGTGTATTTCTACATATACAGAATTTGTGTGTAAAGTAGAAAAAGTCTCCACTAGGAAGATAACTAAAGGTTATTAATATTCCTTTTATCACTCAGCAACCAAAGCCACATGCTTATTTCTGCTCCCCAGAAGCAATGTTAGCTACTAGTTTCAATTCAGGAAAATGTGTATCTTCAGAAAGGTTTTTATGAGATATTTATTCAGCTTTTTCTCAAACTTCTTCATATTTTCACTATAAACGTTAAACTGAAAGTGTGTTCTAAAAATTCTATTCCACCATGAAAATGTAGAAGCGTACTTTCTGATGAAGTTTATGTGGTGTAAATCATGATGCTGAGAACCAGCATAGAAAAGGATGAGATTTAAAGGTTTGAGAGGAATATCATAACCACGATGGGCATCAATAGTTTCTATCAAATAAATTGTCACCCATGTCCAAAGAAGAATTAATTACAGGATCACACAAAAGCATCATTCCAACGAAAAATCCAGTTCCAAGAATTAGAATTTCCAGAGGATGTGCATATTCAGCTTCTATTCCAAATGGAACTTCAAACTTCTGATGAATTTTATGAGTCTATTTACATACTCTTTTTGTGGTACAAGAATTTATGCAGGCATAGAAATAGTGCCAAGTAATATCAAAGACTGTAGTATAGCCAAAGCACCTTGCCAAAAGCATATACCATTTTGTCATTCTTTTTCAATCATAAATAATATTGATATACTCTGTAAAATGATAGGTTCCACGAATAAAACAACTGGATATAAAAGTGATTAAAGAGAAGTACTGTAAAGCATTTCCATTGGTTTTCCCATGTCTCTGGTTTATATTTTTCAATGTCATTTTTTTTTAATGCACGGTATAAATTGAAATAGAAATCCAAGCAAAAAGAACAAGAAATAAAAGCTTTCATGAATGATAGCAGATCCCCATGTTGCAATCTAGAACATTGCATAATTATTAACATATAATTCCAAGCATTTTAAAATGGTTCTTGCAGAGGACTCTCAGGTAAAAGTGAATCTACATCCTCCACAGTTACAAATGCTGAACTAAAGATGTTGGCACTTTCATTTGTTGCCATTTCTCAAATCTCTGCAGATAGCCTTCTAATTCTGGATGGTCATAAGGTGACTGTAGCCATGATTTTTGATGCTTCTGATTTTGTCATTCCACCTGTTTTAGCCAACTCTCATTTACTATAAGTAAATCATACCTAATAAATTTCTAAAACTCAAACTGACTTCTAATAACAGACTTGCTGATGTGAACTCAGGAAGTACAAATTCATTTACTGTTAAGATTAAGTAAACATACCACAACAAGATGCAGATGGGAGTTTAAGGAGCAATTTGAAGACACGCTCTAAGTTCATTGAGTCTTCAGTGAGCCACCTACAGTAGAGATCAGGTTTATTGGAAGGTGCCAGGACAGTGCCACCCTTATCATCAACCAACACCACCCTGCTTTCCCATAAAGACTGGAGAACTGTGCAGAAGGTGGAAAAGTCACCAGTCTTCTAGGGGGTGTTCATGGAGACTGATAATTCCCTCCCTTCCCACTGAGGAGGAAATAATTTTCTGAAATAAAATGATTATTTACAGGAATACAAAGTAAGATGAGAGTCATGGAATCTAAGATGTCATAAAGTTAGTATAAAATCTTTGGGAAAGGGGTGTTGACACAGTTGGGGGATAGTTAACTGACAAAAATAAAACCACATCATATTTATCTTCTTACTGAATTAAAAACCCTCAACAAACTTGCTCCATGAAAGCTAAAAAGGTAAATTCTAAAATCATATAATTCACGGTTATCTCAATTTATAATTCTTGTAAAAATAGAATTACTGTACCTATTCCTCTGCTTCACTTCAGATTGTATTCTCAAGAACACAGTACAATGTACTGAAACAATAACATATATGTAGTTAAGAAGTTGCAGAATGCAAAAGCTTTGCTTTGAAATCAGTCTACCACCTATTTAATTATTAGTATAGGAAGTTGTACCAGCATTGGAAGTTAGTTTAATTTGGGTTCCCCCCGAAAGTGGACCCTGAGGCAAGGAATTGGAGGCAGATAAGTATTTATGAGGTAATCCCAAGATGCAAAAGTGAGAGACAGAGAAAGTGAAATGGAGAAAGGAAGAAAGAAAATCAAATGTATGCTACTTCTGTAGAAAAATGAGACTCAGTCTCCTTGAGGATACTGTGAAGAACTGCACAGAATACCCTTCAAAATCAAACCATCAAAGGTAGGAGTGGCTGGGGCATTAATCTACCTACTCCTACTCACCGTTGGCTAAGGATTGCCTCTGGAGGTGTTAACTTACTTTCAGTTGTGCCTGCATTCATGGAATGACCCTCCATTTTTTGCCCCACTACCCACTTGGCATGGGTCTCTGGCAAGTGCAGGGGACTCATCTCCACGAGTGAATGGAAATCAAGTTCCCAAGGGGTTGGGGCAGTCTTGTGGTATGTCACAAATTCCTGCTATAGAGGTTTAAGTGATTTCTGCCTTCTTCATGGAATCACCTGCTAATGTAATAGATTTCTTTAAGTATATGATCAATGACGCAGGCATTTTAAGATAAAAAACATACTCATCAGTTATTGCCAAATGTCAAATCTCAATCAAAATGAACCCCAGACTCTTTTCCCAGAAAAAAAAATATTTTTCAACAGGTACATCATTTCCAAAATAGACCAGACCTGTGATAGACTTTTAAATATTAGGAATACATAGGATGGTGAGTAAGATTTGGTTATAGCTTAGCCTAGGGCCATAAACAACCCATACATAAACACGAAACGACTGTGCTCCAAAATTCCTCAGCTATGTCAGGCCATGGGAAGTTCCTTCCTCAGGCTTCCACCTGAGAGGCTTCTGCCTGACATATGAGGAACATTTATAGTAAACCGAATTTTGATGAAAAGCTCCAGAAAAGCAGGGAACAATTGTTTATGAAAACCATCTAGATTAGTGTTTTCAGAACTGTGCCCATGAGGCCATGGAAGAGAAAAAAATAAAGGGGTGGGTCTGGACTCCTCCCTTGCTTCAACAGGAGCCATGGTGAATTTTTGTTTGTTTTGTGTAGGCTTATGCTTCAGCTTGAAAAACACAGAACAAACTCTTCGATTTACAAATGAAACACAGGCTGGGAGCCATTAAGTGGCTTGTAAAAGACCACACTGCCAGACAGAAGCAGAGCTAGAACGAGGAATCTGACTTCCAAGTAACAAAGACTCTCTCCTTTAACCTAGTTCTGACCTTGGACTTCCCTCTTTGTCCCTGTAGAATCAAGTATAAGCAAGAATGGGGCTAAGTTACTTTACTGAAAATCCCCCACACTTTGTATCATCAAATTTCTCATCCCCCATCGTCGATATCAAATCACCCTGGCCAGCCTTCAGCAGGAATTATGTTGAGTTGGTCTAGTAAGAGTCACCCTTACCCTGAGGTTTCCTTTTAGTAATTTTCCACCCACTGATCCTCACCCTGCTCCTTGGCTGTAAATCCCCACTTGTCCTTATTGGAGTTCAGCCCAATATCCTTCCCCCATTTCAAGACCTCATTGCAGTGGTTCCTCTACCTACAGCGATAGTCTCCCCAAATAAAGCCTTCATTACCATCTTTAGCAAGAGTCCTTAAACATTTTCTTCTTTAACGTAAGCCAGCAATGCACTTCCTAATTCACCTTAGTTTTCCTTTCCAGACCTGTGTCAATTCACAAAAATACTCTCAGCAGTAAGCCTCCCTATTGTCTTCCCTTCAACAAATGTAGGGGGTATTTAAAATGGTACTTAAAACAATACTGACTATAGTCACTTCATCCTCTCTAGGGGAATGATTCAAATCTTCTCTGAGGTAGATAGCTCTTTTGTTTATAAAAATACTTTGATGATGGGCCTTGACTGACTTGTTCATAGAGAAATGTGAGGACCCTTGCTCAAAGTTTAAATGAATGAAAGCCAAATTACACCATGAAACAGAGTAAGAGAGACTAAGGTGGCCGGGAGGGAGGCCAGCAAGAAGGGAAGATGGGACGAAAGCAGGGGAGAGAAAGACGAAGAGGCAAAGATATAAGCAATATGGAGGCCTGAGGAGAAATTCTCTGTGACTGGGCATAGCTAGAGAACTGAGAACATGGTGGCATGATATTCTGTTGTAAGTTTGTGGTACTGGGCTGGGTTGTCACCATTTTTTCCCTTCCCTGTTATTTCCAGGATTTAGAAATCGGCCACACACAAAAGCCATATGTTAGTTTTATTTGAAAAAAGGAATAAAGTGAAGCACAGCAATGGGGAAGAGGATAGGAGAGCCCAGAACGGATAGAGAAGACGTGGAATTAAACAGATGCACTGCTGTTTAAGAGCTTAGCAGAGAATGGTGCTATACCATAAACCAGCCCAGGATGACGTAAGCCATCTCTGGGGAGTTCTGAGAGATAAGGGGGTGGAGGGCAAGGATAAGTGCCATTTGATTTGAACATCCTCCCACTAACTCTTTTCATCAGTCAAAGTCATTTCCTGCCCATAATGCATTAAAGAACTATGACAGAAGAATAGGACACAGTGTGTGAAAATTGCTCCAACTTTCAGGTTCTTGTCAGGAGAAGCAGCATGTAATACTTGACATGACTCATTTAGGTAGGAGATGACAGCAGGTAAAATTAACAGGAATCTGAAGTGATGTATTATTTCCCTTAAAGAAATATATGATCAGAAATGAAAAAAAAATGCCATAAAATTCACATATGTACTTTATTTAAAATGTTGACATACAGGAAAAATGTACTAATGAAAGAATTTGTGCTTATGTTTATGAAAGGCCTATTATTATAAATATTATTTGTAGAATAAAACTCATTAACCCATTTAGATTCACAAATAATGCAATCGAATTTTTTTGAATTATTAGAAAATGTATACCACTAATGACTTTCAATGGTAATTTAGGCCTACCAAAAAGGTTAACTTTGACAGAAAGAAAATCAAAATCCCAGTGAGGGAAAGGCTAAGATAAAATATAAATGAAAAGTTTTTTTTTCCCTACAGGTTATTTCAAGTAACTGACTTCCATGGGTAGGAGGCATAACTAAAAATAGATTTTAGAAAATTATTCTACGAAAAGAACATGTGATCAAATCCTAAAATGCTTCAGTCCTTGATGTGGCTCAATGTCTTTAGTACAGTGGTTCTCACAGTGTAGTCCCTGGCCAGCAGGATAAGCATCACATGGGAACTTGCTGGAAATGCAAAGTCACATCTTAGAGAATCATCATTTGACAGTCAACGAGGTTGGGATGTTTTTATCCATCAACTTCCCGTCAGTCATTGGTTAAAGGCTACTTCTGGGGACCTTATCCTAGACAGAAGGAGAGCTTGCCTCTTTGACCACAGGGGAAAAAAAGCTCTCAGAGAGAGAGTAACCATAGCAGGTTTTTGTAGCAAGCAGCCTTTTGCATGTCCAGGTGAACATCGAAGGGATATGGTAGGGCACCAGCAGCCTCTGCTACGGTCTCTGAACTTCATATGAGAAAGATCTAGGTTTTATTACCTCAATCATCATTATTGTGTTAATATCAATGATGAATTACACAGTCAGAAAGGGGGAAGGGGTCTCAGGAAATACACTCCAAAACTGTAATCAGCCACTTTACATTTCTTTCTGGGATTGTCCCTGCACAAGCTGAAAGTGGTGGGGAACTGGTCCCAGATACGGCTGTGCAATGAATCCAGTATGCATGACTTTCTGGCGGGGAATCCCTGAAGTTGATACGTTTTACTTGTCCATATGATACTTATGTTTAATAATCCAGTGATTCTAAATCTCTATTTAAATGTCATTGCAGGGCATGATATATTGTATGCCTGATTTAAAACAAACAGAAACTCCAACTGATTCAGTCAACAAATTCATCTAATTCTACTACTGATTCATAGTAACCACATAAATTGCCAGCAGGAACAGGAAAATCCCTCTATAGTAAGCCCTAGTTAGGCAACATCCTTCCCTAAAGCTTATTTCCAGAAATAGTCATGAAGAGTGAATACAACTGCCTCCAAGAATGTTTTCTTTTACTGGACTCTGTCATTTACCCTCTACTGGGTTCTAATCAGGTTTTCCAAATAAGTCTCCTGGAATATCCCATTGCAGCGTATCAGATAAGTGACCCCACAGTCAACATAAAATTTAATCAGAAGACAGTAAAATAAACACAGTGGTCATATTTATTTATTACTGACTTCCAATAAATCTCCCAGGCCCAGTTCATACACCTAGATTGATTTTCATGCAAAAGATAACATCCTTGCACAAATTATATACATATATACATACACATATATACATACGTATATATACACACACATATATACACATATACACACACACACATATACACATATATATACACACACATACATATACACCTATCCCTAACTGAAAATATTTGTTTCTATACTAAACATGTCTACCTAGTAAAAGAGACAGAACCAATGAGGGAAACGAGATCACTGGGAACCCTTGATTTTAATGGTCACCTTGATATTAATGATCCAGTGGCTAAATTCAGCATATAGGAGTGTTTTGTTTGTCTTGTCTATTATGTTTCATTTGTATGAAAAAAGAATAAGCATTTATATATGGGGGAATTCAAATAAAATAATCCATGTTTCCGCTTCCTCTTTCAAGAATCAGTATCAGGCAACAGTGATCTCAGAATCTGTGTGGCAACAAGAGGCAGAGGTTGGAGAATGGCTGTCTCCTTAAGATAGGGCAGACACAGCCAGGCGCAGTGGTTCACACCTGTAATCCCAGCATTTTGGAAGGCTGAGGCGGGCGGATCACCTGAGGTCAAGAGTTTGAGACCAGCCTGGCCAACATGGTGAAACCTCATCTCTACTAAAAATACAAAAAAAATTAGCTGGATATGGGGGCGCACGCCTGTAGTCCCAGCTACTCGAGGAGGCTCAGGCAGGAGAATCGCTTGAACCTGGGAGGCGGAGATTGCAGTGAGTCAAGATCACGCCACAGCACTCCAGCCTGGGCAACAGAGGGAGACTCCATCTCAAAACAAAACAAGACAAAAAGACAGGGCAGACACACCCAATTTATCATAGTTACCACTGTTTCCTTATTGTCTACCTGCCTTGCCTCTAGGGGTATTGAGTTCGTAACCCATTGTAAATAGAATTTTATACACAGTTTTGGAAATGTAGTGCATCTTACCTTTTACACAGATGCCTCAGATGTAGGAAATTTTCATTTGGAATACAAGCTTCTGTGTGTTGACTAATTGCATTACTGTGTATAATTGATGGTGCTCAGCCAGTGCACCTAGGATGACAATGAATAGCACATAAAATATTCTAAGACAGCCTTTCCATTTCCTGTTGTAATTATTAGCAATATTCTCTAGGTCTCATCTTAAGCTAGGCCCTGCCCCTGCCCTATACAGGTCTTCCTCTAGATAATTTCTGTGCAACACCAGCACAGCAGAGGAAGGATAAAGATAAAGCTAAAATATAAAAAGAAGTTAAGCCTATGTATACATTTGTGACTAGGAGAATAACCTGCTTGTAAGGAAACTGATCTTCTTCTTGTGGAATGGGTTATCTTTCTTTCTTTTTTTTTCTTTTTTTTTTAGAAGGAGTTTTGCTTGTTGCCCAGGCTGGAGTGCAATGGCTTGATCTCAGCTCACCGCAACCTCCGCCTCCCAAGTTCAAGCGATTCTCCTGCCTCATTCTCCTAAATAGCTGAGATTACAGGCACCTGCCACCATGCCTGGCTAGTTTTTTGGGTATTTTTAGTAGAGACGTGGTTTCTCCATGTTGGTCAGTCTAGTCTCGAACTCCCGACCTCAGGTGATCTGCCCGCCTCTGCCTCCCAAAGTACTGGGATTACAGCTGTGAGCCACCGTGCCTGGCCATCTTTCAAACGATCTCAACAACTTTGTTTCAAAAATGTTTGTATTAATGCAGGCTCATTTGAATAGGTGCAGTACCTAGTAAATGAACTGTTTGAAAGTTGAACCCTCCATTTGGATGAGAGGACAATTGCCAAAAGGTCTGTCTTAGTATTTCACAGTAACTAATCATATCTAACCTTTGAAAATTTCCAAGCTTAGCTGATAAAAGGGAAAAAGCTCAAGTGAGGGTTATGCTCAGTCTAAAGCATTTTGGCATTACAATGGAATAGGAATATATATTTAAAACAGGGGCAAGGGAGGAGGCCAAAGAGGGAAGGAAGGAGGAAAGGAGTGATGAGGGAGAGAGAGAAAGAGAGACAGAGAGACAGAATATGACAAAATGACACAATGAATGGCAGAGATGGAAAATTCTTATTTTGTGGGTTAAGGATCAATCTCAGCTCTTTGTATCTTTAAGTTTCTTTTCCATTCAAACCAAAGTTTTAAAGCATGTGACTTTATGAACAACAGGGATATAGTATAAAGAAATGGAAAACTCAATGCAAATAAGCATTTGCTTAAGCATTTTAAAGTCAGTCATGAGTTGATTCATGTCAAGGTGCAAGATTAGGCTGCTACTATTAGAGAGATGCAGCATCTGAGAGCAGAAAGATTTTCTACTTTGGTGGGGCTGCAGAATGATTAACAATTTGATAGTTATCACCAGTGTCTGACACAGGGTTATTTTCAATGAGGGAAGATTGAACAATAAAGGACAACCAAAGGTAAGTTTCTCTATTCATTTTCTGAAAAGATTTCCAAAACTGTACATTCAAAAAATCTCCCTGGACAAGCCCTTTAAGTTCTACAGGCTCAGTGAAAATACATCTTATCATTATCTGCTGCAGTAAAAATAAAGTTGAAATTGTGCCCATATATCATGTATTCATTTCTCACATATTCCCCCCAATCATTTGTGTAAGAATATCGTCTTAGTTCATATATCCCCCAACCAGGATTACAGCCCAACCCCCTTCCATAATGAAACATAATGTTTTGAAGCGATAATAAAACCCATATCACATATGCAACAATCATTAAATCCATAGACTTTCCGTCTGTATTGGGGAAATCACTGAATTTGCAATGCCCATCGCTTGTCATAGACATCTTCACATTTGCTTTATATACATCTGTGTAGCTCACTCATGTGATCATGGGAAGAAGAAAGATAAGAATTAACGGGGGTTCCACATTGGTACTCTGTTGATCCATTGTATTGATTTGCCATGGATGTGTAACAAATTACCATAAACTGAGCAGTTTATAAGAATACTCGTTTAGTACCTCACAGTTGTGTAGGCCATAATTCCGGGTGGACATGGCTAGATTTTCTGCTCTGAGTTTCAAAAGATTGAAACCAAGGTGCTGGCTGGGCTGAGCTCTTTTCAAGAGGCTATGGGGGAGAATCTGCTTCAACCGAAAGTCCATTTAAGTTGTTGGCAGCATTCATTTTCTTGCAGTTGTAGGACTGAAGTCCTCCTTCCTTTTCTAGCTGGCAGCTGACAGCCTCCCTCAGCTTGTAGAGGCCATCCACGGTTTTCATGTGGTCCCCTTCATCTTCAAAGCTAGGAATGGTCGTGAATCAAAGCCTTCTTGTGTTTTGAATGTCTCTGACATTCCCGTCTGCCCTCTTCTGCCACCAGTTGGAGAAAATTCTCTACTTTAAGGGCCCATGTGTTTAGATTAGGCTACTTGATACCCTGATAGCTTACCTTTACAACTGTGTTATGAAGTAACACAGTTGTAACAAGACTCAATCACAAATTTCATACCCAATTACATTCACAGGTCCTGGGGATTGGGACCTGGAATCATGGGGAGAATGTCTAGAAAATGTACCTACCACACCTATCAACGTACTTTTTTTTTTTTTTGAGAAAGAGTCTTGCTCTGTTGCCCAGGCTGGAGTGCAGTGGCATGATCTCGGCTCACTGCAACCTCCCCCTTCTGGATTCAAGCAATTCTCCTGCCTCAGCCTCCCAAGTACCTGAGATTACAGTCACTCACCACCACGCCCAGCTAATTTTTGTATTTTTTTTTTTTCTTAGTAGAGACGAGGTTTCACCATGTTGGTCAGGCTGGTCTTGAACTCCCGACCTCAGGTGATCGGCTCTCCTCTGCCTCCCAAAGTGTTGGGATTACAGGCGTGAGCCACTGCACCTAGCCCATTTTGATATATGCTGTCCCCTTGTGGGAACAATTTATAAGTATGACATGGACTATATCAACTGTTGGGTGAATAACAACATTCTAAATGTTCAATGAAGGAAGCCTCAGCTTCCTGGTTCACCACAAGAATTTGCCTCTAGAACTTGGAGGTGAGTAAATCACCTACAGTCCTCAACAGCTGGCTATCAATACATCACATCTAGACCTCTAGGGGAAGGCAGGCTTATATATAAAAGATGAAAAACCTAGACAACAGGATGCTTTCTTTTTAAAATTATATGAGCTATATCATATGAACTCTGCACTGCCTCAACCTTTGGATGCTAATGTGAAGTCTTAATAAATGATCTTGAGATTTGAGGGATAATCAGTCCATTAATTTTTATAACAGATATCTAAATGAGAGTTACTAGAACAAGATAATGTGAACACTAAACATAGTGTTATTTTTCTAGTGCATGTGGCAGATTATATTTTCTAAAGATGACCACAACAATAACTCCCATCACGTACGCTTTTCTGTCAATTTTTGCTTCATGTGTTTTGACATTCTCTTCTTGGGTGCATATATGTTTATAATTTTCACATCTTCTGGTTGGATTGACAGTTATATTATAAAATGTATTCTTTTATCTCTAGCAACAATTTTGTCTTAAAGTCTATTTTGTCTGATATTAGAATAAGCCTCTCCAGCTCTCTTTTGATTACTATTTGCATGGTATATCTTTTTCCATTCTTCAACTTTCATATTTGTAACTTTGAATCCAAAGTATGTCTCTTGTGGCCAGAATATAGTTGTATCATTTTTTAAAATCCATTATGCTGTTTAATTCACTTATATTTAATGCTATTACTGGTCAAGCAGGATTTGTATCTGCCATTTTGAAATTTATTTTTCATATGCCTTATGCCTTTTTGTTCTTCTAGTCATCCATTATTGCCTTATTTTGTGTTAAAAAGATACTTTCTGGTGTACCATTTAATTCTCCTGTCATTACTTTTACCGTATTTTTTTAAGTTATTTTCTTAGTAGTTACCCTGGCAATGACAATTAACAGCTTAACTTGAAACAAACTAGTTCGGATTAATGCCAATTTAATTACAACAGAATACAAAAAAACATTGCTCCAATTTATCTCCATTCTATGCACCCTTATTTGTGTAGATATTGTCATAAAAATTAAAGCTTTAAACATTGCATGCCCATCGATACAGACTTATAATTATTGCCTTATGAAATTGCCTTTTAAATCAAAGAGGAGAAAAAAATAGTTTAAAAAATAAATTTATGCTGTACTTTATATATATTTAACTATATAGTTATCTTTATCTGGGTTCTTTATTTCTTTACATGGTTTTAAGTAACAGTTTGGTGTCCTTTCATTTTAGCCTGAAAGACTGTCTAATTTTTCCTGTTGGACAGGTCTACTAGTGACAAATTCTCTCTATTTTTATTTATCTGGAATGCCTTAAATTCTCCTTCATTTTTGAATGATAGTTTTGATAGATATAGAAGTCTTAGCGTCTTAGTTGACAGTCTCTTTCTTTTAGCACTTCAAATATATCAACACTCTGCCTTCTGTCCTCCATGGTTTCTGATAAGAAACCTGCTGGTAATCTTATTGGAGATTCCTGATCTGTGATAGTATTGCTGCTTTCAAAGTTTCTCTTCATGTTGACAGTCTGATTATTATTTGTCTAAATGTGGATCTCTTTGAGTTTATCCAACTTGGAATTCATAGGGATTCTCAAATGTGTAGATTCAAATCTTTTATTGAATTTGTGAAGTTTTTGGCCATTTTATTTTGAAGTATTCGGCCGGGCACAGTGGCTCACGTCTGTAATCCCAGCACTTAGGGAGGCCAAGGCAGGCGGATCACTTGAGGTCAGGAGTTTGAGACCAGCCTGGCCAACATGGTGAAACCCCGTCTCTACTAAAAATACAAAAATTAGCAAGGCGTGGTGGTGGGTGTCTGTAGTCCCAGCAACTTGGGAGACTAAGGCAGGAGAATCACTTGAACCCAGGAGGCGGAGGTTGCAGTGAGCCAAGATCATGCCACTTCATTCCAGCCTGGGCAACAGATCTAGACTCCATCTCAAAAAAACAAAAAAAGAAAAAGAAAAAAAGAAAAAAGAAATATTATTTCTGCTGTCTTTTCTCTCTCTTCTCCTGTTAGGACTCCCATTGTGAGTATGCTAGTATGCCTTCTGGTGTCCCACACGTCTCTTAGGCTATGTTTTTCTTTCTTTTTTTTTTTTCTGCTCCTCATATTAGATTATCTCAATCAGTCTATTATCAAGTCCACTGATTCTTTCTTCTGCTTGCCCAAATCTGTTGAACACCTTGACTGAAAGTTTTATTTCAGTTACTGAACTTTTCAGCTTGCAAGTTTCTTTTTAAATACTTTCTCTCTTCATTGATGTTCTGTTCTGTACTTGTAAGACATTGTTCTGTGCTTTTCCTTAGTTCTTCAGCTCTTTATAAAATAGCTGATTTCAAGTCAGTATCCCCAGCAACTGGGTTTCCTCAAAGATAGTTTCTATTGACTCATTTTTACTGTGGATACGTCATAGTTTCTTGTTCCTTTGCTTGCCTCGTAATTTAAAACTGGACATTTAAAATAATATAACGTGGTAACTCTGGAAATCAATTTCTCCTACTTGCCCAGGGTTTCTTGTTTGCTTAGTGACTTTTCTAAACTAATTCGGTGAAATCTATATTCCTTGTCATGTGTGGCCAGTGAAGTTTCTACTCTGTTAGCTAATGATTCGCTTGAGATTTCCTTTCATGTCTGAAACCAATAAGTCTCCCAGTCTTTGTTGAGGGTCTCTGAGTGCATGTTGAGGCACCCCCTCAACACTCAGGCAGAGTTTACAACTCCGCCTTAGCCTTCACTTCTTATTTGAATAGCACCTTGAAGTTAGTCAGACATAAAAAGTTAGAGACTTCTCAGGTTTTTCTTGAGCATGCAAAGAGCCCTATATATGTGCATGGCCCTCCAGATTTCCAGGAACATGTTACAATTTTTGAAGCCCCCATGGACATTTCATTTCTCAGTTATTCCATTTAAGTTTTTTGTTTAGCCTATTGTCTACCTCAGTTGCAATCTATCTACCACCTCAGGCAGCTTCAAGGTTCAACAATTGCCTCCGTTGTTTTTGATGAATTCTCTGAAGAGAAAGTTTTACATACTGAGCAAGCTCCAAGTCAGGTAAAATAAAGACAGCCTTGAGGTTGATGTTTTCCAGGGAACCACAGACAGGTCAAATAATGATAATTCTCTGGAATGTCGCAAAGTGCTTCAACTCTGTTCTACCCTTTCCGGTGGCTGTCAGGATGCTGGTTTTCACTGATTGTAGGCTGTTGGTGTTTAAGGCTACCATGGAGCTGAAGAGAGGGGGATGGGAATATGGAAAGTTAAAATGCCAGAAAGCTTGCTGTTCTTGATGAGTTTTAGCCATTGTGCTTGAATAAATGCTACCCAGATTAGCACAACCCTTTGATTAATTTCCAGAGTTCTGAAAATGTTGATTCTGACCATTTTTCAGTGTTCTTATTATTTTTATGTAGGAGTGAATTTTCAGAGGTCCTTACTGTGCCATTTTCAGTCAATGTGACATTGACACCACACCATTAAAAAGTGGAGTCTATATCTCCACCTCCTTTAAATCTGTACAGGCCTTGTGAGTGCTTTGACCAACTGAGTCAGTGGAAGTAATGCTACTCCAGTTCTACTTGTAGGCCATAACTACCTGCCAAATCCTACTTTCTGCCTCTTGGAAGCCAGCCATCCTGTAAGAAGGGCAACTACCCTGAGACCATCATGCTATGAGAATCTCAAGCTACACGAGAGGCTCTGAAGAATGATACAACATGTAGAGAGTGAGAGATCAAAGAGCACTAAGGTACTAGGCACATGAGTAAAAAAATCCTTCTTGGAAGCTAACCTTGCAGTCCCATCTTTCCTAGCTCATACAATCTGAACCAGAAATTTGTCCTGCTGAGCCTTTCCCAAATTCTTAGCCCACAAAATTGTGAACAAAATAAAATAATTATTTTTAGCCACTAGTTTTTGAGGTGGTTGTTATGTGATAATATAGCCAAAATGGTGGATAATTAAAGCCAGAGACAGGAGATTCTGCTCTGATGAAACCAGAGTCATTGTGACTGCCATTACTGCTATTCCAACACTCCCAGTGGGTACCTTTATCATTAAGTCGTTGAAAATTGTTTATTTGTCCCCCTTTTCAATTGATTTGTAAAAGGAAGGCTACCATAATTCCTCCTAAATATTCCTTTATTCTCTCTCCTCAACTCTAATGTCTTCACTCATCATGGGGTTTTTGGAGAGACAGAAGTCAATTTCAGTTTTGGAGACATGGAAACGTTTACCCATCTCTTTAAAGTAAAGATGGCTCCCCCTTCCATTTTACCCCAACCCCTACATTTCCTGTGTTACACCATCATCATTCCCCACAGTGACAGCAATCCCAGTAAATAATGTCTCCTTGCTCCTTCTCTGGGACTCAGCTGTTTACTGCTCCATGCCCCTCGATATGTGTATTATACAGACTTTGTGTGGACAGCATGAGGATTCTTAAGTCCTTGCACAGTTTTTTTTAATTCAGAAATAGTCAATATTGTTACTTTATTAATTCTTAAAATTTACTTTTAAAAATAATATTCAATTACTGAAACAACATTTAACAAGCTAGCTTTCCTTCAAGTCTTTAAGACCAGTTTGCAAATCCTATTATTCTATTTATATACACACTAAATCTTAACAGTCACTGACTAGAAAACCTTTGATTAATACTCAGTCAACTCAAATTGACCAGACTGAACTCCTTAAACTTTTAGCCCTGTTTATAATTCAGTTAATTCATTTACAAAAATTAAATTACATTCATAAATTTATTATATTAAAATTTCTCTTTAAGTATTTCAAAGGCATGACCTAAAACTAAAAGCTTTATTCAGTCATTCAGCAAATTTTTGAGCACCTACTATATGCCAAGTTCCTTTATAAATGTTCTGGATACAGCAGCAAGCAAAACAAATTGCTTGCCTTTGTAGAGACTATATTTTAGTGGGTAAAATAGGTAATAAATAAATATATGATATCATTCCAGATACTGATAAATGCTCTATAGAAGAGAAAGTAAAGCGATATAGTCATTTTTTATTGAATGGTCAGGGAAAGCCTTTTAGAAGGGCTAGCATTTAAGAAGAGTACCAAATGAGATATTTTCACAAAACTTAATGCTAGAAAATCTAAAAATTCAACTTGAGACCTAGTGAACCTGAACTTCTCTTAGGCCTTCAGTACTGTTTGCCAACTTAGGAAATCTATCTCACACTTTCCAAATATCAATCAAAAGACTAAAATCAATGACAAAATCTTACATTTGAAATTGAAATCATAATCTAAGTCTTGCATATTCTCTAACATGCCAAATTCTCTCTGATATTGCAAAAACATTACATACAAAATGTATAGAGTATTGTAATGATTATGAAAATCTATCCCAAAATTTAATTCTAAGCTTATTTTAAAACATTAGTATTAAGGTTAGAATGATTGAAATAATGACATAAATTCTTTACCCTTCCCTGCATCCATGCCGTTTGCCAATTGACTGCAGCTCCTCCTATCAAGAGACAATATATTTTCCTATCCCTTGGTTCTGAGTCCAGGCACGTGTCTTATTTTGGAAAATGTGATGTTAACAAACATGAGACAACTAGAGGCTTGAAAAAGTACTTGTTCTCTTTCGCCTCTATCATTGCCATGAGACCATACCAGGGCTATCCTGCTGGAGGATGAGGGACACATGGAGGAAATTTGAGTTGCATCGCAGAGATTTTGTGGTTGTTACACAGCATTATAGTAGAGAAAGATAACTGATACAGTCCCTGTATTTGTTCTTCATGTTCCATGGGTAGAAAATAAACTTAACAACTAAGACAAAATGTTTTCATTTCAAGGGAGTTGAGCGTTTTGTGCAAAATTAGTCAAGATGAGATTCACCTGCAAAAGTAACTGACCAAGGAAAAATGTATTTCCCCTGATGTAAAAGTCCAGAGAAAGGCAGTCAGATTGGTACAGCAGTTTCATCATGTCAAGGACCCAGGCTCCTTCTATCTTTTTGCTCTAGTATAGGTCACCTCATTGTCAATGATGACTACTCCACTTCTAGCCATCTTATCTATATTCCAGCCACAAAGAAGGGAAAAAAGGGAAAGAATAAATATAGGCTTTTTCTCCCTTCAGAGATAGCTTCTGGATGTTGTACATCACTTCTTATATCACTTTGACAAAAACACATTCATATGGTCAAACTTAGTTATAAAGAAGGCTAGAAAATATAATCTTGATTCTGAGCACACATATGCCCAGCTAAAAATCTGGGGTTCTATTAAAATAAAAAAAGTAAAATATAATATTTAAGGATAACCAGCTATCTCAACATTGCAATCTCAATGCTTAAACAAACTGGAATTACCAACTAGTTAAACTAGGGTTACCATCTCAGCAGACAGGCCAGGTTGTCAGGACACAGAATCTACTAGGGTAAGGCCCTAATAGGTGTCCTTACCTTTTATACATTTGCTATGAAAACAAGAGACTCTATTTTTTTTGAGAGCGACTGGTCTTTGTTGGTTTCAGGCTTTACCCTAAAGTTAATGGCTCCATTTGACTGAACTAGAAGTCGACCCTGAATTCCAATTAATTTTCAGCTAACTTCCTTCAGTCAGCCTCTGTGCAGCCTGATTGAATTCTGAATTCTTATTATTTTTTTTCTTTTTTAGAAGGATGAAAACCAAATCAGTTACAGTTTTCATGTCTCTCAGTCATAACCCTAACGTCATCTAATAACATCATCATCAGAGTGCTTTACGTAAGCAACTCTGGCATTCCAGCTTTCTGAGATATCTCTCTAGATTTAGCAAAAGGAAATAACTTCCTAAAATGCTCCTGAGGTTTCCCAAAGGTGGCCATTTGTCTCAAATCAGGCTAGGATCACCTCTTCAATCCTCCCCAGACCACCCCTACCCATTTTGTAACTGCCCCTCCCTTTTGTTTTCCTCTGCATGGTGCCTTCCTCACTTCCACTTATCTCAACAATAGTTGATGCAAAACATCGATACAGCCTTGCCCATCTTTTGCTAAAGCAAAATAAACAGTAGGCTATCATTTAAAATACTTTGTTGAAGCTTTGTGGTAAACAGAGGGTAATTTAAACACTAATTTGGAAAGATTTAAAACCTGTTCTGAGATATTTTTTTCTGGAGCCCACAGGTCTCACTCATTCCCAGAAGTCTCATACTGACCCCCTTCCTCTTTAGCCACTCAGCATGCCATCCTGTTGCTGAGAAGAAAAGCCCTTATCTCCTCAGATTAGTGACCTCTGTCTTGTGCTCTCTCTTAAACTCTTGGGCCTACAGCACACTCCCTTTAAGGAAGAAAAAACAGGTGAAAAGCCCATTCATAGCCTAATAATCCTTCAGAGATGTAGTCTTCCTCCAAAGAAAAGAACATTTTACATTTTTATGCATCATAAGATCTGGGCCTTGCCTCTGCATAACTAAGAGATACATTAAAGTAGTATTTTTCCTGTGTACACAAAAGCTCAGGCATCCCAGTGATAAATTCTGCCTTCACCTTGGGAGTTACAAGCAAAAATTCCAAGGTAGCTTTTTAAAAATAGCAACTTTTAGTCGTGCTTTTAAAGCACATATGACTAATTAGGCAGGCTGATAATACTTTCCCATGTTAATTTATCCCTTAAATTCCACCTTCTGGATAAGAAATGAGATGGCTTACTAGAAAGTCACCACCATTCGACTAAGATAAACAAAAAATAAAATTTAATGAGAAATGGAAAAATAATTGTGCCAGTAATCAGGGATGAGTTATTATAATTAGGACTAAATTTGAATTCGGACTTCTAAGAAGACAAAATCAAAAAGCATGAGTGTTTGTCTAGTTGATTAACCTGATGCGTCTTACACGATCCTATGATGTGGTGAACGGTTCTTTTAGATTCTCTTGAGTAGATCCAGAGAGAAGTGGGTCTAGAACCCACAGCTATTGTGTAAGGCAGGAGTTGGTAAACAGTTTGAGTAGTTGGCCAGAGAGTAAATATTTTAGGCTTTGCAGGGCTTTATGGTCTCTGTGGCAGTTACTCAACTTGGTAAGTGTAGGACAAAGGTAGCCATAGACAATCTGTAACTGAACGGATGCGGCTATGTTCTAATACAGAAACATGTGGTGATCCAGGCTTGGCTCACAAAGTGGTAGCTTGCTGACCCTGGGTGTGAGGGTATATATTAGGTAAGGGACTGCAGTGAATGGATGAGAAAGCTCCTTCTCTGGAAAAGGGGACTAGTTAGGTTGAATGTGTGAGATATTTATTTTGTAACCATTTTCTTAATGGCAACCACTTAAATAGTATAAGGTGCAGGCCCCCCAAAACTTGATACAGCCCCCGTGCGTAGGCAGTGAACAAGTAGATACAGATGTGGAAATGTCATGAAATCAGGGAATGATTCTGGGACAGGTATATATGTAATGTCTTCACTTCCTCTTTGCAATTCATGTAAAATCTTTAAGTAATAAAATCAAATTTTCTTTTCTATATTAGCTCACACAAAGTTTGAGCCAGACCTGTACAACCTCACCATTTCCATTGTTTTCTTTGAAACTATTTCTGAAAGTATTTTAAAGTTATCTTGGGGATTAGCCATATTTTCAGGCCATTTTTTCACTTCCAAGAAAAGTTATGGTGGCTTAACTGATGCTGTAGAGTAGAATCTGGGGGAAGCACACGATAAGACAGGAGTATCTGTGAATTCTGTCAGGTTTTTGTTGTTGTTGTTGTTGTTGTTATTCTTTCTTTCTTTCTTTTCTGAGGTAGAGTCTTGCTCTGTCACCCTGGCTGGAGTGCAGTGGTGCAATCTCGGCTCACTGCAACCTCCACCTCCCGGGTTAAAGCAATTCTGCCAGCCTCCCGAGTAGCTGGGACTACAGGTGCATGCCACCACACCCAGCTAATTTTTTTTTTTTTTTTTTGTATTTTCAGCAGAGATGGGGTTTCACCATGTTGGCCAGGATGGTCTTCATCTCCTGACCTTGTGATCCACCCGCCTCAACCTCCCAAAGTGCTGAGATTACAGGAGTGAACCACCACACCCAGCCCTGCCAGTTTTTAAAAGTTGCATACCACCATCTCCTCCATACACCTTCAAACAAGTATTTTATCAGTCAGAGCTGCCTTTGTTTACCTGCTTTAGTCTCTCATAAGAATCCCTTTGTTCTCAAAAGTATCCTGATTTGGTTTAAGATGATCTTACATTAAACTCTTCCCCCAACCAGAGAGCCTTAAACAAAACCCTAAAACTAAGACGCAAACTGGGAACCATGATTATGGATTGGCTGATGTGTAGCCCAAATGCATAGAAAAGTTTCTTGAATATTTGAGGAATGGAATGGTGTAATTACCTTTTAGGTTGATTAAAATACATCTTTTAAAGTTTTCCAGTATGTAGACATATCCATTAGAAGGATTCCATCATGAATTTGCATTTATTTATGTGAAAATATGCTATCAGAGCCTTTTGTTCACCCCCCAATCACGCCATCTTTTTGTAGGCAAAGAAGATTCAATGCAGGCTTACTGCAAGCAGAGAGAATGGTTTGCTCTTTCTAAATTATCTACACGAGAGAAAACATTTCCTGGAAAGTCAATCCTCCATAAGTTGTAGATCTGTCTCTATAAGTTATAGCAAACACTGGCACCTACTGGTGAAAATATGACAGAGCAGCTATCACACAGAAACCACTGAGTCAGAGAGAAAAAAGAAACAAAGATTAGAAATTCAAAATATGCAATCAGGGATACCCCTGACAGAAATAAATTATCAGAGTTGAGAGAGAATGATAAGGTTCATGGAGAGAAAGAGATTCTGGAGACTGATAGCACACATGAAAAATTTTTTAAAAATAGCTAAGAGATGATCATTACTAACAGACATGATGCAATTGTAAAACCTCAGTATCCAATATAGCAGCGACTACCACTTCACTTGTCAAAAGTTTTCTATTTATTACTAAAACCAATAGAAAAAATTCTAAATTTTATTTGACTAAAATTTTACTTAATTCCTGCAATCGTTCATCTAAAAAATATTTATTGAGCACACTGACTATATTTTAAACACTATTCTAGGCTCCAAGAATACAGCAGTGTAATGACAAAGCCCCTGCTCTCGTGAAACATGTTCTATCAGGGAGGGGGTCAGCCAGTAAAAAAAAAAGTAAATAATAACTAGAATACATAAGGAACTTAAACAACTCAATATCAAAAAACAATTAATCTTATTTATTGTAAAATGGGCAAGTGATCTGAAAATACATTTCTCAAAAGTAGATATACAAATGGCAAACAGGTATACGAAAAATCACTAATCGTCAGGGAGTGCAAATCAAAACCAAAACAGTGTGGAGATTCCTCTAAGAACTAAAAGTAGAACTACCATTTGATCCAGCTACCATTTGATCCACTACTGGGTATCTACCCAGAGGAAAATAAGTCATTATACGAAAAAGATACCTGCTTGCACAGGTATGTTTACAGCATCACAATTCACAATTGCAAAAATGTGGAACCAGTCCAAATGCCCATCAATCAATGAGTGGATAAAGAAATTGTGGTACATATATATGTGATGGAATACTACTCAGCCATAAAAAGGAAATAATTAACAGCATTCACAGAAAATTCGATGAAACTGGAGACTATTATTCTAAGTGAAGTAATTCAGGAATGGAAAAACCAAATATCATATGTTCTCACTCATAAGTAGGAGCTGAGCTATGAGGACACAAAGGCATAAGAATGATATAATTGACTTTGGGGACTTGAGGGAAAGGGAGGAGGGGGGTGAGGGATAAAAGACTACACACTGGGTTCAGTGTGTACTGCTTGGGTGATGGGTGCACCAAAACCTCACAAATCACCACTAAAGAACCTACTCATGTAACCAAATACCACCTGTTCCCCAAAAACCTATGGAAATAAAAAAAATTAAAACCAAAATGAGATATAATCTCATCCCAGTTAGAATGGCTATTGTCAAAAAGACAATAATTTTAAAATGCTGGCAGGATGCAGAGAAAAAGGAAACACTATACACTGTTGGTGGGAATGGAAACCAGCAGAGCCACTACAGAAAACAGTAAGGAGCTTCCTCCAAAAAACTAAAAATAGAACTATTATATGCTCCAGCAATCCCAGTGTTGGCAATATTTCCAAAATAAAGGAAATCCATATATCAAAAAGACATCTGCACTCCCATGTTTATTGCAGCACTATCCACAATGGCCAAGTTATGGAATCAACCCAAGTGTCCATCAATGGATAAATTAATAAAGAAAATGTGGTATATATACACAATGGAATACTATTTGGCCATAAAAAAGATTAGAAAAGATTAAAAATTTAAATGAAATTCTGTCATTTACATCAACATGGATGGAACTGAAAGTCATTACGCTAAGTGAAATAAGCCAGAAGATAAATAGCACATATTTTCACACATATGTGGGAACTATAAAAGTGAATCTCATGGAGACGAAAGGTAGAATGGTGGTACCAGAGGCTGGGAAGGGTAGGGGGAGGGGGAATGAGAGATTGCTTAAGGGATACAAACAGACGTTTAGATAAAAGAAATAAGTTCCAGCATTTGATCGTACAGTAGGGAAATTCTAGCTAACAATAGTTTATTATGTATTTCAAAACAGCAAGAGAAGATGTGTAATGTTCCCAACACAAAGAAAAGATAAATAGTTTAGGTGATGGATATCCCAATTACCCTGATTTGATCATTACACATTGTATTCAGGTATCAAAATATCGCATGTATTCCTTTTGGGAACATGTACAACTTTTGGGGTATATGTACAACTAATATTTATCAACAAAAATTAATAGAAACAATAAATATATAATATTTCAGATATATGGTAGGGAAAAATGAAGTAAAAAAGAGGTTAGGAGTACTCTGTTGCTATTTTATACAGGGCGTTCAGGGAAAGCTTCATGATAAAGTAACTTACAAGCATTTCATAAAATTTTTATCCTTCAGATTGGAAGATGTAACTTCTTATTTCTTCTACAAACTATACAATAAGTATTCACACATTAAGGTATTTACATCTATTTGGTCAGTTTATGGAGCAATGGGAAAAGAGAAGCCACCTTCCAGGTACCTACTATGTGCCACACGCTTTATATACGATGTATGTTATCTCATTTAATCCTCATCATCAACCTCTGAAGTATTAGTAAGCTTGTTGTATAAATGGGGATGCTAAAGTTCAGTGAAAATAAGTGAATAACCCAAGACCATATAGTTGTTAAATATCAGAGGCAGGATTTGAACCCATGTCTGATGGGATTCAAAGTCATGAAGCTAAAGTTGGATGCCCTAGGTAGCTACTAGAAAGTGCCAGTCAGAGAAATTATACTGCCTTGCATATTAAGTGATGTAAATTTACTTTTTATCTAGACTTACCTTAGGGCATGCAGAACTTTCTACCTTGTATTTATTTATATTGTGTCAATTTTTCCCAAGAGGTTATATAAGTTTTATGAGAGTGGCATCTGTGTCTGAATCATCTTCGGTGTCTGGTAGAGTGTCAGAACCTTGGCAGGAACCCATTAGACACGTGCCTAAATACTTGACTGAATGAAATAAACCCAGAAACTTAGAATTAAGTCACTAACTATTAAGTCTTTCCTCATATAACACTAATGTTTTTCGAACAACACACTAGGGAAAAGTCTTATGGTAACTAAGAATGTCATCTGCTTCTACCAAGGTAATTAATAGTTAAATCATAAGCACTTAAATAAAATTAGAAACAGGATCTGCAGGTGAAATTCACAATATTGACTAAGTGGGTTTGAGTGTTCTTTGAAGCAAAGTGTTGATTGTTGTTGTTGGTAGTGGTGTTTTTCTAACACAAGGAGCCCCTCCTACTGCTAGGCACGTGAGTTTCATGACCTTTAACCTTTTGAGAATATATCTGAGAATTGTATATAAACACAGATATATATATATATGTATATATACGCCATTCTTTCTATATATATAAAGTTTATGTTTGTTATAGATTCCATAGTCATATTTTCCCTTTGTAAAACCACTGGACTAGAGGATCAAAAATATTGTTTGAACCTGTAGTCATTTTTACTCTTCAGAATAATAAATGAAACAGTACTTCTTTCGTTCTTGGACACACTACTTAAGGGCATCTTCGTAATCAAGCAGGTGAGAGATTACTACACACCCAAGACTAAACTACTGGAGAAACCATGAACGGATTCTGTAGAACAACGTAGAACAGTGTCTTTGTTATGCCCAGGATCAATTTGTAAACGGCTTTTGCTTCCTCTGGCACAGAGGAAAAGAAAGATCTGAGGACATGAAAAGAATGACTCTTACAGCAGGGGAATAAGTGGACATCTGAAACACAGCTGCAGGCCAAGAGATAAGGAGGGTAAAGACAGTGTGCCTCCCTGCAAAGGGGCAGGGCCAATGGAGTGAAAGCACAATATATCTGATACCAAGTTTTAAATTTCCTTTCTGCTTTGTAAATCCCTAATGTTATCCTCAAGCCTTAAACAAGACAACTTTCTGTTAGCTGGGTTTTGAGAAAGAGGCTGTTTTCCACAGTTTGGGGATGAAATGAGTCAGAGAGAGGTAGTAGTGTCATGGAGAACCAGTTACTAGGAAGCAGGGGTGACTGAAAGAAAAGCTGTGATGTATGTGATACTAAGTGAGGGGACAAGAGAAAATTCATGTTAAGCTTGTGACACACGTAAAAATACCCAGGGTTCCTCAATCTTACTGGGAGAGGAAAGTGACTCCCAATATTCTCAAATAATCATGTTCCTAGTTTATATTAAAGGGAGAGGTAATGCAGCCCCTCCACCAATCTTTAAGGACTAAAGAACTAGACACATTTGAATTATACTATAGTGGTGCCTTTGTTTTCAAGGATAATAAAGGGCATTGCCAAAAGGGACGTGTAAGAACAAATGCATACACATGGAAAATTCATTGAGTAGTCTCAGGTCACGGCACAAAATGAAAAGATAATCTGTATTTAAATAGTCCATAAAGTATATCCACATTTTCCCTAGACTAATATTTACTTACTTTATTACTTCAAACTATCCCTTAAAAAATGGATCATCAACGGGAAGTCATAATAATTTTGTTTTATTGCTTGCCGTATGGGATTTTCCCCCGAATATTTGGACATTATAACTGCAGACAATTTGAGAATCTTTACCTTGGAGGCTCTCCATCCAACATCATTTTAAGAGAAGGGAAGTGACTTTGCCACAAATATCCCTGATGTTCATCTCCTCTATAAAATCCCCATGCTTAAACCCTCACAGGAAGAACTTCCAAAAGAGAAACCAATGTTTTTGTACACCCAATACTTCTGGGCAATTTTTGAAATTTGATTTTCTGATGCTTGAGATGGTGATGAAGCAGTAGGGAAAGGGAGAGGTGTAGCTGATGCACTTAGAAGTGGATGTCTCAGCTATAAAACTAAAAAAGCCAAAACGGGATTATTGTTCCTCCAATGAATAAGAAATGAATAGCATCAGGAAACAAGCAACAGTCATAAAATAATGAATCAAATCCTAAATTGGTAGCATTTCATTGTCAGGGTGACTCACTCCTTTTCCGTCCAACTCATCCTTTCATTAACAAAAGAAAAAAAGTCACTGATCATCCAGACTTCTTGAGTATCCACTTTTTTCACTATTACTGTTCTCTCTTATATTTACAGACCTATTTATTTAATCCAATGAGGTAGAGGCAAAGAGCTTTACACTGTGCTTTGTTGTAAGGAAGCATAGATGGCTACAGAAACAGGGAAATATTGTGGTATAGAAATAGTAGCTAATACTTACTTAGTATTTACTAAGTGCCAGATAAAAGAGGTAAAGTATTTCTAGTTCTAGATCCTTGAGGAATCGCCACACTGTTTTCCACAATGGTTGAACTAGTTTACAGTCCCACCAACAGTGTAAAAGTGTTCCTATTTCTCCACATCCTCTCCAGCACCTGTTGTTTCCTGTCTTTTTAATGATTGCCATTCTAACTGGTGTGAGATGGTATCTCACTGTGGTTTTGATTTGCATTTCTCTGATGGTGAGTGATGATGAGCATTTTTTTCATGTGTCTGTTGGCTGTATGAATGTCTTCTTTTGAGAAGTGTCTGTTCATATCCTTTGCCCACTGTTTGATGGGGTTGTTTGTTTTTTTCTTGTAAATTTGATTGGGTTCTTTATAGGTTCTGGATATTAGCCCTTTGTCAGATGAGCAGATTGTAAAAATTTTCTCCCATTCTGTAGGTTGCCTGTTCACTCTGATGGTAGTTTCTTTTGCTGTGCAGGAGCTCTTTAGTTTAATTAGATCCCATTTGTCAATTTTGGCTTTTGTCGCCATTGCTTTTGGTGTTTGAGACATGAATTCCTTGCCCATGCCTATGTCCTGAATGGTATTACCTAGGTTTTCTTCTGTTCTCAGCAAACTATCGCAAGAACAGAAAACCAGATATCGCATGCTCTTGCTCATAGGTGGGAAATGAACAATGAGATCACCTGGACACAGGAAGGGGAACATCACACACCGGGTCCTATTGTGGCACGGAGGGGAGGGATAGCATTAGGAGATATACCTAATGTGAATGACGAGTTAATGGGTGCAGCACACCAACATGGCACATGTATACATATGTAACAAACCTGCACGTTGTGCACATGTACCCTGGAACTTAGAGTATAATAATAAAAAAAAAAAAGAGGTAAAGTAACATACCCATATTATAACTGGTAAGTGACAATAGCAGAATTCCAACCACTGTGCTTTACTTAGTGTGAGTTCATATCCTGACTCTGCATTTACTTATAGACCAGATTTGATCTTAATGACATGAATAATTCTGAAGTACTGTATTTTGCAGCCTTGAGGGAATATCATATACTAAATTCCTACTCTTTTGTTTCTTCCACCAAGAGGATGTTGTGGCATTCTTGGTAGCACAATGAGAATAACAGAAGAGGTTCCCGGAGCTATAATTTCTTCCGTTTACTTAAATTTTCTGACCCAGGAAACTCTGAGGTTTCAAGGATCATCTAATGGAATACCTGGGCATCAGGAAGTGCAGTTTCGTGTAGGAGTTAACAGCACAGACCTGGGAGCCGTAATGCCTTGGTTTGAATCTTGGCTCCTCCACTTAATAGCTTGAGACAATAGGTTACTTAACTTCTCCATGACAGTTTCCATATCTCCAAATTGGAATAATAACGGCGCTTACTCTTAGGGTTGTTGTGGGGATTAAACAATAGAATCAGTCAAGCGCATAGGTCAAGGGCCATACTGCTTTAGCACCTCATGCACAGAAAGCACAAGGAGAAAATTGAGATGAAAGACCAATACAGAGCCCTTTCCTCTCTATTACTGGAGGGAAGCAGTAAAATAATCGTGTCACCTTTGTAAGAAAGGGATCATGTGACCCTTTTAAGAATAAGAATGAAGTCAGTAGTCAGGTGGGCCTGTGAAGGAAGCTCCAGGTAAATGCAAGGAATTTTGCTCCTTAAACATTGTGGTTTTTGTGCTAGATGTTCTAGGCATCATATTCCATCAACTGAGGATTTATTGTATCCATATGGCACTGATGTAGGGAATGGGGATACACAGAATTGCAAACCGGTCTATCCTCCAGAAACTATCATTTTAGTTATGAGTAGACATCTTGGGGGTACAGAAGGGCTAGCCTAGATGCTAGATATAGATGCGTTAGAAGTTCAAAGAAGAGAATGGTGGGCAAAGGCTGAGCAAACCAGGAGAATTCTGGATATGCAGCTAAGTTTTATCTTGATATCATCCAGGCAGATCATAGATGCCAAGAGAGCCAGGGAGGTCCTCTAGGCATGGCAAAGGGTACAGGAAAAATATAGAAATGTATATGATATGACTAGAGTCCAACAGTTCTACCAATTGGCTAGAGGAGAAGATTCCACAGGTAGAGGAGTAGTGGGAGCTGCAGTGAAAGGTGTAGGAGGAAAAACTACCTCCACAGATTTGACTCCATCTGTGGAGGTAGCTTTTCCATGGCCTGAAGTCTTGATTCCAGTTTGGCACCTTGGTGAGCAGAAGTTTCAGACCTTGTCCCAAATATCTTTGGTAAAATACAAGGAAAACTACTTCAGAAAATAACAATAATAATGAGTGGTTATCACAAATTCCCAGTGAGCTGAATGGATTATTATTTCCTATTCAGATTTTTTCATCAATTCCAAAGGATATTAAACCTACTGATCGAATGCGCAAAGCCACATGGCCCAAATAGCATCTTGGCAACATCAGAATACCTTTTGATCCTCCCAGTAAATGCTCTCGTCATGTTCCACTGTTGGGAATGTTCACAGATCATATACTCTTCAGAAGCATATATATATTCCAATAGATTTTCTCCTACTTTTACTGGTAACCAGTCAAGGATTCAGATATTATCTATACAGATACTAGGTATACTTAATTTCTCACCCAGTTTAGTTAAAAAGCACACCTTAAAATACTGCCCAAATGTAATTCTTTTCAGTGCTTTTAGTGTCAGCAACAGCATGGCTTTGTCTATTAAGTTAAAACACAAAAAGGTTACAAAAATGTTTCAGCAAATATTTAGCTAGAACAAGATCTTCAGAAGAAAAATAAAGGAGAACAAGTAAAGGTTTCATGTGACCAATCTTACAAGTGGCACTTTACAAATAAATACATCTATATCCAAAGCCTTTTCATTTTGTGGAAATGTCTTCTATCAATCAGTTAATGACATGTGTCCTAGACCAGACACTGCAGATAACCATTCTAGCTTGTGGTGGGAGTAGGGTTAAAGAGCAAGGGTGAGTTTACAATGTATCAGCCTAATATGGTCACATTTTAGGTATTTAGGATACTTAGATCAAAGGGAATTGGCATATGAATATGGGCAGACAGAGATTTATTTCTTCCTTTATATTCTCACCATATAAGAATATACAATACACTTCTCTAAGTGTTTTTACTATAGCTTTTTACTCAACTATAGAGAAAGTGAAATGAGGCCAGACTCCTTGTTTACAGTGCCCAATGTAATTAAAATAAAGTGTTGCTTCACCTGGCTACTCACTCTGCCAAATGCCAAGGGAGGAAAAATCAAGGAGTACTCCCAGTCATTAATATCAGAATGAAACTGCTTTTCTAGAGCTAAAATTGCCATGTCAAGTTTGGTGTAGAGTAGTCAGGGGGTCCAGGGGTCCTCCCCTCAGGATTCTAAGTCCTGTCAACACCTTGACTCTCTCTATGCAGAGATGGAAGAAACTCAGGGGATCAGGAAGTTGAGTTCTTTTGTCTATGCCTCCATGGCAGATACTGGAGAATGACTCACAGTTTCTCCAAACCCCTTCTAGCAGGCCTTCTTGTACTACAGATGCTAGAAAGCTAAACACACACACACACACACACACACACACACACACACACTTTCCAGACTCCCTTGCAGCTAGAGTTCTAATTGTGGTTTATAATCTAGTAGTCGGATGCATCCACAGGATGACTGGAATGAGAACGTGAACTTTGTGCTGGATGTCAGTGATTCTTGCAAGCAGTGAGTTCAAGGCATTCAGTTCATTTGGAGAGCACTGGTGAAGGTTCTAATAGCTGTTCTCTAGAATGACAGATGCTGAGCACCATAAGGCAGCAGGGGCGAACTCTTTGCTAGAAACATTCTGCAGTGTGATTGCTGGTACTTCTGGTCATGTAGCATCCAAACCACCTTCTCTGCCCCTCCCAGAAATTCCTTGAAGTACGATCCTCAGTTATTCATTGCCATAAAATGATGCACAACAACCCTATAATTTCAGTGACATACAAAAATAAGCATTTAGTTATCCCATAAATCTACAGAATTCAGATGACCTGGCCTTGGCTGATTTTGGCTGAATTTGCTACTATATCTATAGTCAGCTGCAATTCAGCTTGCTAAATGCCTGGGGATCAAGTGACTATCAGACAATCCAGGACAGCTTCAGCTGGGGTAACTTTCATGACTTGGCTCTGTACCACGTGTCTCTCATCCTTCAGCAGGCTAGTTTTGGCTCTTGTCATCTTCTTGAAGATGACAGAGGAACAAAAACAGAAGTAGAAGTGTGTACATGCTTTTTCAAGCCTCTATGTGCTTCATATTCACTAACATCTCCTTCACCAAACCAAGTCACATAGTCAACCTTAGAATCAAGGGACATATAGATATTGTCCTTAGTGAGAGAAACTACAAAGTCACATGTCCAAAAGGCAAGATTAGGGATGGAGACAATTGGGGCCATAAAAATCGTACCACCCAATACCTTCAAATAAACTCTTCTGCTTAAACTGGGCAGAGGGGATTTAGTTGTTTTCAACTAAAAAACTTAAGTAATATACCCACACTGCTTGATAATCAGGGATTGAAACTCACAATTGTGGGAAAACTACACCAGAAAAAAATCTTGGAAAACTGAATTGTTTGCCAAGCAAATATAGTAACTGAATTAAGAATTCTATGATTGACCTCATGATCTTTGGTTTGCTCCTGCTCTCCTCTTTCTTATTTCCTTTTGTTGCCCTGCTGTCTCTTTCCTGGCCTTTTTCCTTAGAGTATAAAGAAGCAGAATGATAGCTATTTGCTAATAAATGCATTGAAAACGTCTGAAAAAACATCAATAACAGTTAACAGGAGTTGCCGCTGAAGAGGGATACAAAAACATGAAAAGGTGGAAAGTAATTTTCACTGTGTGATCTTTTATGATTGGATTTTTTAACATGTTACTGAATTATTCTTTTGGTGAAAAATTAGACCAAAAATTAGATAAGGAAATGGAAAGAGATAGATGAATAGACCAATAGTGAAACAAATTCTATGTGTAGCTATTGGTTTTACTCTTTTCTGTGCTTAGGAAATATAGGGCTAGCCAGAAATTCATGCCACTGGTCATAAATAAGATTGGAATTGTTTAGTTAAAAAGTCATTACCATGAATCCACACAAACACAAATAAATTATTGAATAAATAAATACATAAATGAAGGAAGGAAGAGACAAATCTTAAGGGCAGAAAAGTTCCAAATAATTTTTGTAAATACCTTCAAGGAGGTGGAACATAATTCCTCATTCCTTAAATATGGGCATGCAGTATGGAAAGGGAGAAAAAAATGTGACTTTATGGTGAAGAAATGTGACAATCACTACTTCAGCCAGGTGATCAAGGTCAACATCAACAATAAGTTATGTTGATAGTATATACCCTTTATATGATGTTATGAGAATGGCACTCCTCCCAAAAACACAGAACCCTAGTCTAATCAATGAAAACTATCAGACAAATCCCAATTATGAACTTTCTATGAAATGTCCGACCAGTACTCTTTAAAACTGTCAAGATCATCATAAACAAAGAAAATCTGAAAAAATGTTACAGCCAAAAGGAGCCTAAGGAGACACGAAGACCGCATGGGATCCTGGACCAGAATAAGGACATTAGGTAAAAATTCTGAAAATCTGAATAAAACATGAGCCTTAGTTAACGAAGATGTATCAATATTGCTGCACTGTAGCAAATGTGCCATACTGATGTAAGATTTTAATAGGGTAAACTGGATATAGGTATATGTAACTCTCTACTATCTTCAAAATTTTTCTGCAAACCAAAACTGTACTAAAAATAAAGTTTATTAAAAATCCATTACTAATCCTGAAAAAAATAATTAAAATAATCAATCAATCAGTCATTCAATCAGTAGGTATTGTAGAAGATACAAGTAGCACTATCTAAACACCTAATCGGACTCATACAAACAGAAACTTCAAACTTGGAGCCAGGTGTTTGTGTAGCTCAGAAAACAGCCATCACAAGATCTACATAGCTCAGTAGTGAGCCCATTTGAAAGCAGCTATGGTATGAATAAATAACTATACCTGATCTGCATAATAAGTGTACAGTACTAGCTTTCCTGTATGCTTCAGCAGTCCTTTAATATATGGGAAAGTCAGGAAAATGCTTCTTTTTCCTTATGTGTTAAGATTGTGCTATCCCTGAAAATAAGTGTTTTTAGTGGAAGGTTAGGAGGGGTACATGGGCTCCGATCATTACAACTCACCCCAGTGTAAAGGTCTTAAAGGAAACAAGGCTCAGCATGCCAAAGCCCACCTTATGCTGTTGTGTGGGAGCCATTAGGGAGTTATTCTAAAGTGGGCAACTCTTAGTGGGAAAATATAGTGGAGAAGGAAGACTGATGAATCCAAGAGCAAGATCAGATCCCTTGAGAATGAGGCAGGAGTTCCTAACGGAAGTATGGAGACTTGTCTGCAGAAAATTGAAAAGTAAAGTCCTCTTAAAAAGATCTGTGAGGTAAGAATGGAAACTGAGATGACTCTCCTACCCTCCATGAAAGGTTAGAGCTAACTGCTTTCTTTGTGGGCTATGGGTTAGATAATATTTGGTATCCAGTTTAAAATTATTTCCCACGTCTGTTGTAGTTTCCTTTGCTTTGCTTAGAGCAAGTTTCTCAATCTGGGATCCACGAACCCCCAAGAATATATCAGTAGAATTTAAAGAGTCCATGAACTTGGAAGAAAAAAAAAATGACATCTTTATATTCACTAATCTTTATCTGACATTTAATATTTCCTGCAAGTATGAATGTAAGCAACAAACCACAATGGTATTAGCAGTACCTGTGACTGTCACCAAAGAAACAGATATTTTTCATATCATATTACAGTTATTGTAGATATCATATAATATGTTTCATAATCATTACTACTTTAAAATTTAGGTCATTAGATCCACCATTAGATCTTGTTGCTTAATAGCTTAATTAAAAAGTACGTAGATTACTATACTACACAATTGTTTTTAATTTCTGATAACTGTATTTCAATAAAATTTGCTTCCTTTGTAATCCAATGAGTTTGAGTGCATGTATTTAAGCCACTATTTTGATAAGGAGGTCACCGACCCCATCAAAGTTTCCAGGGCACAAATGATTTAAATATTATAAATCCTGGCCCAGAGTTTAAAAATCTGGTACAGTTTTACTGCTTTGTTTGGCAGCATTGTTAAGGAAAGCAAGGAGTAGGTTTGGAAGTATAAAGAAAAAGGTCATGTCAACTGCCTCCCTACTCACTACCATTTTACCACCTCTCAACACACGCCTGTGTACGTGCACACGCGCACGCATACACACACACACGAAACAAGGAGGAATGTAGCCCCTGTGTGCTGTACTGAAACAGCAGTAAAATAAGAGGTGGATTGTGCACAGCAAAGAGCAATGGGCAGCTTCAGGACATAGAAGAATCACAGGCAAATGGACACAGGTGCAGAGAGGACACAGCAAACTGTTTTTTTCTAAATATAGTAGAGGATGTGACCCTTAAAGGCCATGAGAAAAAAGGAATCTTGTACCCTGCCATTCTAGTTGATTACAATATACTTAATAACACAAAAGAAAAAAATACATTACATGATGAGAAATATTGACTCTGAGAGCCATTAGTTTAGAGTGAGGGCTAGAGGAGGCTTTTCACTGAGGCTGTCCTTCGTTAGTACAGCATCTTTGTTGGTGATGGTTTCATTTCTTTAAATTATTCCATAAAATTTGATGTATATAAAAGAATCTGTATCACGTTTAAGTAAGTTATAAAGAGTAATACTAAATGAGCTTTTATGAACCCATCACCCCATTCAAGACCCAGAACATCATCAATGTTAGTACCTCTACTACCTGTTCCTACCTTATCCCATCCCTGTCTCCCCAGTACTGTTCTGAATTTTGGGTTCACCTTGCTTTAGGATCTATCATGTGTGTGTGATTCCTAAGAATGTGTTGTGTAGTATTGCTTTTTTTGAGCTTTATAAAAATGATACCCAACTGCATGAAGTTTTTGGTGATTTTGTTAATAATATGCATCAGTGTTCTTGCATAGAGAAATGGTTAATTCATTTTTACTCTGTTGAAATAATTAATATCAAATTTATTTATCATTTTTCCATCAATGGACAATTAGATTATTTCAGAATTTTTGTATTATGAATCATGTTGCTATGGCCATTCCTAAGGAGGGTTCCTGCTTCACATGCAGGAGAATTTGTCTAGGTGACATACCTAGAAATAAAGTTACTAGGTCATAGGGTATACAAAATGTTCAACTTCACAAGATAGTACTAAATTTTCTTTTCCAGAATGGTACCAATTTGTACTCCTATCAACAAAGTATGAGTTCCTATTGATCCACATTCATACAATAGTTGGAATTATCAGATCTCATGATGTATTCTCATCTTTGTACACCAAAGAGAGTATTTTGCCTCATCATAGAAGGGACATAAAAATGTCAGCAAGTGCTAAAAAGTTTTGTCAGCATAGCTTACTTCAAGGTTACACAGAAGGTTATATAGAGGCTGAAACAAGGGTTTCAACGTAGATAATTTGTTTGGGGAAGTGATTCTAGGGAATAGAAGTAGGAAATTCGGGAAAGGAAAAGAAGAGAGAAAACCAATACGGGAGTATATTTTTGAGTTGGTCACAACTGTAGACAACTAGGACTTAATCCTGCTTAGTCAGACCCTCTGAGAATCTCTTGGAAACAAACACTATTAAAATGCAATTGCGAATTATCTGGCCAAGAATGGAGGAGGGACTATTTATCTTAGGCTCCCATCTCACATTAGTTAAGAGTTGGTTCTTGGGCCTTTAACTCCCTCACATTCCATAACACACATGTGTGGGTACAAGGGTGTTCCAACAGGCCTTCCTGTTGAAACATTCAAGAAGTCCTGGGATGAGAAGTGAGATATTCACTGTGAGGCTAAGGCAAGGCACTCTCTGGTTTTACCCACATAAAGCTGGTTAATGGACTAATGGCTTAACTAAATGGTAGGCTATGAGGCTGTGCAGTGAGGCACAAGAGATGTCCAATAGACATAGCTATTAAGTGGCAGAGATGAAACTCAAACACATGTATCCATCACAGATCAAAATTAGGTACTTGGCACATAGCATGAAAACATTGTCCACTGCCTACCAATAGCCATCTCTAATTTTCATCTCTGCTGACAGAATGCCAATTGGTTTCAGTAGCAGACAAAGATCTCTGGGGTAGAGCTGGCACAGTAGCTCCATGGTGCCACCACAAGCCCAGATTTCTTCTACCTTTCTGTTCCAACATCTTTAATGCTAGCTTACATCCAGTCAGTCACTCCATGGTCCAAGATGGCTCCAGGCATCATGCCTGCGTTGGAGACTGGCAGCAGGAGGAAGCAGGGGGAGGGACAAAAGGGCCCTCCTCCCAGCCAAATCAACTCCCTTTAAGCAGGCTTCCTAGAAGTACCACCCAACACAATTACCTCTCACTGGTGGAACTCAGTCATAGGCTCACACCTTGATACAAGGGATTCCAGGAAATAGAAACTATTTGCTAGATACATCACTACCAGTAATAAAACTGGTATTCTGTTACTAAGGGAGAAGGTGGGAATAGATATTGCATGGCAACTAAAAGTCCCTGCCACAGTAGTCATTTGATTTAGAGCAGGTTTTTAATATACATGTATCAGTCTTCTTATTTGTAAAATGGAAATTAACATGACTACCTCACAAAGTTGCTATGAGGAAAAATTAGATAATGTAAATAAAATTGCACAGTGCCTGGTATGCAGAAAATACTTAATAAATGCTAGCTGGTATTAATTCACTTCTATGAGTCATCAGCATCAAGGCCTAGCTTTGAGCCAACCCCCAGATAACTGATCTTTATCAGTGTCCCTGCATTTATTAGGTTTGAGGGTGTTGGGTGCTGACTCACCCCCACAACACTCATAAGTGTTTAAAGCTAGAGTGGCGGCTTAGTAATTTACAATGGGAAATATAACTGTGAGGGAGACCAGACACTCTGACCAGGTTATTCTCACCCTGAAGGCAATGAACATGTGGCATACTAAGGTTGATTGCTGAGCATGAAGTCAGGAGAAACGGAATTCATTATACAATTCAGATCTTTAGTGGCATTGGGCCTGTTGTATCCATCTCCACAATTGGGCTTCTGTTATCTGGTGGTCGGAAGCTCAGGCTAGAAACATGACAGGTAACCTCTTCCCATTGACAGTGCTAGGAGGTGCATTACTGGAAAAATTCACCAAGAATGTGGAACATGTGGAAAAGCTATGAGGGTAAACTAAAACAATTATGGCATAGTAAATCTATTCTGAATAGAAGCCCTATACATTTGGCATAATTTTGGATAAGTTGTAAGTAAGGGAAATACTTTAGCAAGACCCATTCTTTAGATAAGAGGCCCAGAGTAAATGGGGCAGCTAGAAACCTGATTACATCTTTGTTTAAAATATTTACTGGAGGCCGGGCGCGGTGGCTCAAGCTTGTAATCCCAGCACTTTGGGAGGCCGAGATGGGCGGATCACAAGGTCAGGAGATCGAGACCATCCTGGCTAACACGGTGAAACCCCGTCTCTACTAAAAAAAAACAAAAAACTAGCCGGGCGAGGTGGCGGGCGCCTGTAGTCCCAGCTACTCGGGAGGCTGAGGCAGGAGAATGGCGTGAACCCAGGAGGCAGAGGTTGCAGTGAGCTGAGATCCGGCCACTGCACTCCAGCCTGGGCAACAGAGCGAGACTCTGTCTCAAAAAAAGTAATAAAAAATAAAAAATAAAAAAATAAAAAAAATTTATTGGATTGCAAGTTGAATACTTTTTTAAGTTTAAAATATAAATATTTTCACTGTTTCATATGGAGATATAAATAAAGATTTAAGAACAATTTAAAATAATATAAAATGCTTTAAATTAAGCAAATAGAAAATCATAACCTATGTGTATACAATACACACGTGCGTATACGTATGTGTGTGTATATATAGCACCTATATATAGCACACATATATATATCAAATTTTCTAATAACAGTAGCAAAATGTGAATTTTACTGATCTAATTCTATGAAATCAGGTAAAATATTTTCTTCATATCCAATAATTTTGGGGAGGGGATACTGTTTGATGTAGCTCACTGTTGGTCTCGTGTAGAAACAATTGTGTGATTAAATTAGAAATAATTTAAAATTAATGTTTTTGGGGGAAATTTGCAATGCCCCTTGAAATCTCTAGAATGGTTAATCCTTTAAAAATCGCATTATGAGAAGTATGCAACCAATCTCATAAAATCAACTTTGAGCTTCTAGAAGAGCAAGCTGCAAAATAGCTCTATGATTGGAGAACAAACATGAATAGAGACTAATGGGCTGATGTGTAGCCTCTGTATTTATTCACTTCTATTTGTATGAGATTAAAAGAAATCCCAATACAGCATTTTCTCCCACTTTCTCATCCTTCCTCCTATTAACAGAAAAAGCAATTATGCTTGGCAAAAAGAAAAATGTAATGCTGGCCGGGCACAGTGGCTCACACCTGTAATCCCAGCACTTTGGGAGGCCGAGGTGGGCAGATCACTTGAGGACAGGAGTTCAAGACCAGCCTGGCCAACATAGCGAAACCCTGTGTCTACTAAAAATATTTTAAAAAATTAGCTGGGTGTGGTGGCAGACACCTGTAATCCCAGCTACTCGGAAGGATGAGGCAGGAGAATCACTTGAACCCAGGAGGCAGAGATTGCAGTGAGCTGAGATGGTGCCACTGCGCTCCATCCTGGGCGACAGAGAGAGACTCTGTTAAAAAAAAAAAAAAAAAAAAAGTAATGCTATCAGCAATTAAAATTACAAACTTCACGTACAATGATGTATATAATGACCCTGACACATCCAATACCATAAAGTCTGAAAATGTCAGAGATACATGGTTTGCAAAGTATCATCCCTATACCAGCAGCATCAACATCATCTAGGAACTTGTTAGAAAGGCAAATTATTGGGCTCTACCCCGACACCTGTGGAATCAGAAATTCTGGGGCTGGATCACAACAATCTGCTTTTAACAATTTCTCCAGGTGATTCCGATGTCCATTAAAGTTTGAGAACCACTCATCTAGACAGAACCGTGCTACTTCAAGTACGATCTGTCAACTGGTAACATTGAAATCACTAGGGTCTTGTTAGAACTGCAGAATTTCAGACCCCACCTAGACTTACTGGATTAGAATCTAAATTTTAATAAGGTCTCCAGGTGACTTGTGCGCATGTTAAAGTTTGAGAAATATCATACTTGTCCAATGGTTTCTTTCATGGGCTGAACTGTGTCTTCCCCAAATTCACACGTTGAAGTCCTAGCCTTCAGGGGCTCTAAATAGAACTATTTGGAGATAGGCCTTTGACGAGGTAATCAAGTTAAAATTAGGTCTTTAGACTAGGCCCTGACACAATATACGACCAGCATCCTTATAAGATGAGCTTAGGACACAGACATGCACAGAGAAAAGACCGTAGTAAAGATATAGGGGGAAGATGGTCAGGTGCAAGTGAAGGAGAGAGGGCTCAGGATCAACCAACCCTTGATCTCGGACTTCCTGACTCCAGAAGTGTGAGAAGATACATTTCTGTTGCTTCAATCACCCAGTCTGTGGTCCTTTGAATGGCAGTCCTAGCAAACTAATACAGTTTCCAAACTCAGGAGTCATCTAGGGAGTTTTTAAAATATTGATACCTGGTTTCCATTCCCAGAGGTTCCAATTTAAGTGGTCTGAGGATCAGCTCATAAATCTTGATTTTAAAAACCTCTCCAGCGAGGCATAGTGACTCAGGCTTGTAATCCCAGCACTTTTGGAGGCTGAGGCAGGTGGATCACCTGAGGTCAGGAACTGGAGACCAGCCTGGCTAGCATGGCGAAACCCCTTCTCTACTAAAAATACAAAAATTAGCTGGGTGCAATGGCAGGTGCCTGTAATCCCAGCTACTCGGGAGGTTGGGGCAGGAGAATCGCTTGAACCCGGGAGGCAGAGGTTGCAGTGAGCTGAGATCGCACCACTTGCGCTCTAGCCTGGGCAACAACAGTGAGACTCCATCTCAAAAAAAATAAAAACAAAAAACAAACAAAAAAACTCCCCAGGTAATTTTTAATATGCAACAAAGTTTGAATACCACTGCTAATCTACTCCAGGGGTGTCCAATCTTTTGGATTACCTGGGCCACATTGGAAGAAGAATTGTCTTGGGCCACACATAAAATACACTAACACAATGACAGCTGATGAGCTAAAAAATAAAAAATCGAAAAAAAAAATCTCCTAATGTTTTAAGAAAGTTTACAAATTTGTGTTGAGCCACATTCAAAGCCGTCCTGGGCTGCATGTGGCCCACAAGCCACAGGTTGGACAAGCTTGGTCTACTCCATTCTTTTCACTGATGAGAAATCTAAGACAATTGTAACTCTTAAATTTCAATCTCTTGATACTTGCTTACCTGATCTCCTACCATTATGGACCGAAACTACCTTCTGTAAGTATTTAAGAGAATATTCTACTGGAAAAGAGAAAGTTAAATCAAAGCTGGCAATAATATACACTCTTTTCGTGCTTCAACTTTTTAAGTTTTAGTGTCTGTGTGTGTGTGCTAGGGACCATTTTGAACTCTGTGTGTGTGTGTGTGTGTGTGTGTGTGTGTGTGTGGTAGTACATCTTCCCCAGTACAGGTATAGGGAAGGTCCCCAAAGATAATCTGTTGAACCAAGTTGTCAGTGCCACTACCTCTCCCTAGGTTCTTCTTTTCCCTCCTGTTAAGGTTCCCTCAAGGCTCCTAGGATCCAAATTAAGGACACTCAGATGCTGTAAACCAGCCTTCCAAGGCATTGGCAGCAAACCACTAATCAGTTTTTTTTTTCTTTCACTAAATCCTTTCCCATGTCCCTGTGAACTTTTGAAGCTCCCAAACTCAACACTCCACTCAAAGGACAACTATTTACTGAATATTTACTCTTTTCCAGGAACTCGAGGGTTTGATTCAGACTTAATAGAAACCCTATGAGATTATACACACACACACACACACACACACACACACACACACACACGCATGCGCGCGCGCGCAAGGTGCAGTCTCTAAAAGTTAGCACACTCCATAAAAGTGATTTGGCACCCTTAAAATACCATACACCCTTGTGGAGAGGGGAACTCTGCTCTAAATGTGTGCTTTTGCTATGTTGATTAACGTTTAGTATTTTACTTGGCCCGAACATTGATCACAGGTTCAAATAGACTTATCTTCTTGACAGTCTAGTAGACTTTCTGGTTAGTTCCCCAGATACATCACCTACCTGCCTCTCCCTGGCTGCCTTTCCACTATGGAAGCTGAAAAAAACTGATACTTTCCCAGTCTCCTTTGCCACTAAGGGCAGCTATGTGCCCCAGATATTGCCAATGAGATCAAAGTAGGATTCTGTTAGATAAATTTGGGGAAAGATATTTTTTCTTTGATAAGAAAGTTGCATGAGGAAAAATACTCTGACCTTTTCCACCCTGTTTCCTGTCATTGAACATGGGATCAGGACTCAGTGTCTTGAGCTGTTAGAGCCATCTTGAAGCCGTGAGGGTAAGACACTGACTCAGAACCCCGATATTGTTGGGTCACTGAATCAACTCCAGTTATCACCTGCTGTCAGACTTCTCTATTTTTTTTTTTTTTTCTTTTTGAGAGACAGGGTCTTACTCTGTCACCCAGCCTAGAATGCAGTGGTGCAATCATAGTTCATTGCAGCTTTAAAATCCTGGGCTCAAGGGATCCTCCCACCTC
>NW_012101536.1:112283-132047 GCF_000951045.1 Mandrillus leucophaeus | reverse complement strand
GAGTTATGTTATCAGAGAAGTGGGAAGCTTAACAGCTCCCTGGGGAGGACATTGGAAGAGGATCATGGAAGCTTCCATTCAACTCTAAAAAATTATTCCAGTGATCTGACTAAACATGTAAGGTTTTATTAATTTTATTTCAAGGAGGGGTCTTTTCTATAATTATAGGTTATAAAACAAATGGCAATTCAAGAAAGATCAGGGATTAATCAACTGCCAGAAAAGATTCCCCCATCCATTTTTCTCTCCCACAAAGCAAGACAAAAACATGGTTTCGTGTGTGCATGTTGGGGGTGGGGGGGCGGTGGTGTGCATATCAACAGGGTTGTTTTCTAGAATAGAATACTTCCGTGTTGTGAATTAAGACCACCTGTTAACATTGCATCAAACCAAACAATTTGATGGTAAAGCAATCAATCATCAACATGAACCACAAATTCATGCATTCCAGGAGATGCTCTCCTCTGCTCCTTTTAAGCAAAACTGACAATAATTAGTATTTACTTAATAGTCACAGAAACATTTTGCATTTAGTGATAGAGAAGGGGGAAATATCTCCCCCCCTCCACCACACTACCAAAATGTTTTTCTAAAAGTGGTTAATAGAAGGAACTCCCTAACCTTAGAGGAGAAACTAACACGTAGTTTTGCACTGTTAAATCCTTATAAGAAACAGAACAGGTCCTCACTGGTTGTCTTGCAAGGGAATAATAGGCTTTGGAGCATATCTGAAAATAGAGAAAATAAAACCAGCAATAGTCTTCTAAAATTTTCCTGGAATACAATACGTTAAAAAATAAAACATTCAATAGTGTCCTTCAATGAATGTTTCAACATTGTGGCATTCACATTAATTGTGCCTCCGGAACATTTTGATTCAGTCAATGATAGCGAGATAGATATGCAACAACTGCAGTTACCTTAAGCGCTGGCATGTCCTGGGCTGGAGAGGGTTGTTCCAAGATCGCAACTCAGGCTACAGTAAAACATCTGCCACCTCGCAGAGAATGAAGAAGCCACTCTGGCAAAGGATCCCAGCTAAGCCCTCTGACTCTCCTGTCCCCACCTCTAAGAATTACACCGGAGGAAAGTGGGGGAGGAGGGAAATACACGAAACAAACAAAACATTCCTAGCTCCATAAACGCCGCATTCGGACATGTGAAGGTACTTGGGAAATTAAGAATATGGCCCCAGAGTTTTGTTTATCTGCGGTCTGAGCATAGATTTTATATTCTCTGTTGCGTTTTTTAAATCTAACTTTCTGTCTCCAATGGAGAGAGCCAGAGGGAGGAAGCAAAGGCAGACAGACACAGACTGGAAGACCCCCTCCCCGCGAGTCCCCCAAACAGTAAGCATCAGAAGACGAGAAACTTGCCTGGACCTCACCTAGACTGAGAAGCAGCTGGTCCAGCCTCTGGAGGGGGTCAGCCTGCTGGGATGAGTCGCTGAAGCTGGAGCTGAAATGCAGACCCCAGGCGGGAGGCAAAGTCCCGCTCCTAACCCAGGGGAACAGAGTGACTCACGCGCTTGGCTTCCGCCTCTGGGCGCTGTGCGCCCCTCTCCCTCCCCACCCCCAGCAAGTACCAGGACCTAGTGCCTCATGAGAGGCGGTCTCCAGGCGCCCCTGTCCACGGGGCTCACAGCCGGCTGCCCCCAGGCGGCGGCGCCAGAGTCGCGCTAGGCGCAGCCCGCCCCTCAAGGCAGCCGCCCGCTGCCAAGGGGTGAGAGCCTCCTTCGTGGATCTCACTCTTCTCGGCTCCCCGCCACCCCAGAACCCCCTGACCCCGGGCTGACCATTTGAGCTCAACACACCTTTCATATACTACCCGGACGCGGCTTTGCAAAGTCCCTCCTGCAGGCTGTGCCAAACGGGCTTCAGGAGGTACAACCAGCCCCAGGACTTACAACCGGTCTGAAAAGACCCCACCCCCGCCATCCTTGGTCTCCACCTTGTGGTGGCTCCGGAAGCCTCTCAGCCCAGAAACAGGTGCAGCTGGCTCCTCAAGATCCCAGGTGTATCCTTTTCCATAGGTCTTTCCTTTCCTCCGACCCTACCTTGCAGGAACTGTCACCCTCCCGCACCCCCCGCCACACACACACCCGTGGCCCATCTGACACATCCGCCTGCAAGGTGGATACGGCGATGCCCAAACTTCCCACAGTTTGTACCTATACCAGGAGTACCCTTACTGCTCACCACAGCCAAGGCACAAGTTACTCCCATCTCATCTCCTAGGAGCCCCATTCCTTGTGGAGGAGTCTGCAAGTCCCTCCTCTCTCATATCCCCTCTGGGTCTTGGAAAAGTACTGTGGGGAATGATGGGACCCTGGTGCCAAGGGTCACCTCTCTAATCTGACATGGAATAAGAAAAGCCAAGACTCCACCCAAACTGGGTTTGGTGGCAGTGCTTCGTTGGGACAGTCAAGGTGTCCTGGGGTGCCAGGTTATAGAAGGGTTAATAGCTTCAGCAAACATGGCATGGGAATTCTGTCTCACGACCTTGTGTGTTCTGGTAAAGGTCATCTTGTTCTGCTAGGAGGAGGGGTGGGGTGATGAACCCTCAGTCCTGCCTTCACCATGTCAAAACTGGGGGGAAGAAGAAAATGTATAAAAAGAGTTCCTTTATCCCTGGCAAAGGTGAGGGATTATAGAGTTCAGAGAGAAAGAAACAAGAATAGGGAAGGGGTGGGTCATTTTCTCAACTTGAGGACAGCATTTCAGCTGTCAGACTTCTTGTAACTCTGGTAAAGGATGGGGGTCCAATTTCAAAAAGTGGGCAATATCCCCTAACACACGCCCTTTCTTATCATCCCATTGCTTTCTTCTACCATTATAAACTGAGATCTCCCCCACAATTGGACACATAGGGACTATAAGTTACTCATTTCAATGTATTAGTAATCCAGCACATGGCCTAACACATAGTGGAAAATAAAGCTTTATTGAAAGCTCAGAAGTCTAGTATCCAGGACCTTCCTCCCCCTGTCTCTGGCTCCCACCTCTTTTCATCTTTTCCCATTTCTTTCCCTTTACTTTTCTTCCTTGTCTACATCTACTTCCCTGAATAATACCAGCCTTCAGTTTTTCTACCTCTGTTTTCTAATTTTATAAGGCAGCGTTTCATTTCCAATTTTATTTGTTCTCTTTTTCTAAAGTCCCCCTACTCTGCTTTCTCTTCCGATGCCCTATTTTCAAACTTCCCTTATACAATATTTCCCTTATACAATACTCAACTCTTTTATTTGTTGCCTGTTCTAGACAGTTTATACAAATGGAATTATAAAATATATGGGCCTTTGTGTGTGGCTTCTTTCACTAAGAATGATGTTTTCAAGTTTAATTTTAATGAAGTGCCTTTCCTCAAGCCCTACCTTGCAGGAACTGTCCCCCCCCGCCCACACACACAGACACACACACCTTTTTTGTTTGTTTGTTTTAAGGTTGGATCAAAATTCTTACCTATCAAAAATCTTACATTCTCCAGAGAGTAAGTGTGTGTGTGTGCGTGTGCGCGTGTGCATCCAAGACAATGTGTCTTCTCGCGCAAAGCAATCAACCATGTATTACCAGAACCATGTCTTCATTAATTCACTCAACTCACATTTACTGTGCACCTAATGCGTACCAGACATTGTGTTAGGTCCTAGGTTTATAGAAATAAATAAGGCAATGTGACTACCATCAAGAATGCCACAGACCAAGGGGTGGGGGAAGGAGAAGAGCAGATAATAGAACAAAGTTACACAACAATGCTGTAAGAGAAATGTGTACAAGGTGCTGTGGGAATAAGAAGGAAGCACAAGGTACTTCATGGAGGAGGCAGGAGGTGGTCAGGAAACATTTTACCAGAAGATGGCAATTGAACTGAGTCTTGAAAAACAACTAGGAGTCTTCCAGGAAGACAAGAAGGGAGAAATGTATACAAGATGAGTAATTTACTTTGGATTTTAATTTGGGTCTCTTTTCCCTTGCATCATTATTAAGGCAGATGGTGTGTAACATTGTTCCAGAGTTAAAACAGTTCTCTTCCCTGATAGTTCCAGGGACAATTCTTGGTTCTACTTGGATCATGTGTCCATCCCTGAAACAATTACCATGGCCAGGTAGGTAGTATATTCTGATTGGTTGGCCTGGGTCATGTGCCCACTCCTGGGTTTTTGTTCTTTTTTTTTTTTCTTTTTTGGAGAGAGAAACATAAATATAAATACCTTTCAGTTCCTGCCAGGAAAGATGAGAACAAAAGTAGCATGTCAATTATATGTATACAAGCATTTCTGACATAAAATGATATACCTGACTCTGAAAAATCTCTCATTTTCCAAAATCACACACTAAAACTAACAAGGCATAAGAGTTAGGGCAGATCATTCAAAACTTATGCACCTTTATAAGCAGAGCATTAACAATTTTTTTAAAAATAATATACCACGTGATGACTTGTGCACAGCTCAGACACACAGCTTGTTATGGCTAGAGGCCACCTCAGTAGATATTAAACATACAAGAAACCAATAGAGAGGAAATTCTACTTGAGAGAGCTGAGACAATGCAGATGGAAGTGGAAGTCTAAGACAGAAAGACTGCTGTTAAGGTGGGCACAGGAAGAAGTACACTCCGCCTGAGGCAAGAATCATGCAAGGCTGAGGGTCTGCTTCCTTGGGGAGGAAGCCCTGGGTGTAGAACCTCACTTTTAATTTAAAAAAAAAAAAAAAAAAAGGCTAAAAGGGCTTTTGACTGTGCAGCAGCCAAATTGAGGGATTTTTTCCTTTCATGCTGAAGGTTATAATTCTACTTCCACACAACGTCCACATTTTATTGACATTCTTCCCCTATTTCCAATTACATACATACTATTTGTTATAGATAATGTGTTATAGCAGAAGAGATTTTGTATATTTGTTTATTACCTATCAATTATTTATCAGGCCCATGGAGTCTAATCTAGTCTCATGCTTTAAAATTCCAATTATTTGCTAATGACTCCCAAATTTATGTCTCTGGACTGGTTATTTCTTCTGAACTCCCGACACTTATCAAGCAACCTGTTGAGCAACCTGCTCCACATCCTCACCTGAATGGCAATAAGAATCTCAAACTTCCCTTATACAATACTCAACTCTTTTGTTTGTTGCCTGTTCTAGACATTTTATACAAATGAAATTACAAAATATATGGGCCTTTGTGTGTGGCTTCTTTCACTAAGTATGTTTTCAAGGTCATCCGTGTTGTAGCATGCATCAGAACTTCACTCCTTCTTATGATTGAATAATATGGGCCTAATTCTTAGAGAAGAACTTCAGTTTGGTTGTGTAGAGGAGAGGCAGGAAAGATCTCAGAGAAAAGCTGCAGAGCGAAAGCTTGATGGAGGTTGTGTTTTCCGATTGGTTAGTTGTCCCCCATATGAATCCTGTGTTTGCCTTGCATCCTGTGAGAGCCTCAGGCCCAGCTGCAGGACTGTCTGCTGGCAGGGTAGTGTCTGCAGTCCTGGCTTTTTGCTTAACGACAACAACGCTGCATCAATGCCTCTTCCTGCAATTGCTTCTACAGTAGCTCCTATGAGGTAAGATCTGTGGGATGCCCGGATCCCCCGAGGGAGATGCATGGCAGAGCACCTGGGGTCTGGTTCCATCTGCTCCCAAGGTAAGGTGAACTTGGATCCATGGGATAGTCCCAAGGGATCCCCTCCAAATCAGTGGTTAGACAATGGTGGAGTCATTCAGTCAGCATGTGGTTTGTGATGGTCCACTCTATTCATACAATAAATCTTTGTGAAGCACCCACTTTGGCACCAGGATGCTAAGCTGTACTAAGGAATCAATCATCCTGTGGTCCTGTGCTAAGTGCTCCTTCCAGTCTCAATAGGTCTGTAATTCTCTTCTTCCAAAGGAACTTGCAAACCCTGATAGGTCAAAAAGAGAAGAGTTACTGTCTTTGCCTCCCCTAACTGATGATCTACTGGGGAAGATTACACAGAGTAGGGGCTCTGAAGCCCCCTCCACACACACAAAAAACGAGATCCCAGGAGTGGGCACATGACCCAGGGCAGCCAATCAGAATACACTACCTGCCTGGCCATGGTCATTGTTTCAGAGATGGACACATGGTCCAAGCAGAACCAATCAGAATTATCCCTGGAGTTTTCAGGAAAGAGAATTCTTAACTCTGGAGCAAAGTTATACACCATCTGCCTTAAAAATGATGCCATTACATGGAAAAGGAGATGCAAATTGGAATTCAAAGTAAATTATTCCTCTTCTATATATTTTTCCCTTCTTGTCTTCCTGGAAAACTCCTAGTTGTTTTTCAAGACTCAGTTTAATTGTCATCTTCTGGTGAAATGTTTCCTGACTGCTTCCTTCAAGTCATGTATTACTGAGGTCTTCTTTTACTACTTTATTTTGAATGGCAACTCTCCCACCTTATCCCTTATTCCTGCTTAATTTTTCTAATTGTCCTTATCACTATCTGACATACTAAATATCGTATTCAATTATGTCTTTATTTTCTGTCTCCCACTTGTAGAATATAAACCCTATGAAAGCATGAATTCTGTTTTATTCAATGCTGTATCCCCAGTGCCTAGAACACTATCTGGCTTGTGGTAGGCACTAAGGAAATATTTGAGTGCATATTTGCCTACTGTGCACCAGGCACTGTTCTAGGCATTAGGAATAGGACAGTAAATAAAAGAGGTAAGCCCCTCCCTCACCAATGTGTGTGTGTGTGTGTGTGTGTGTGACCAATTCCCAAATATTAGCTTACAGAAAGCAAGACTTGTTTCAGTTTCATTCAGCCTATTCTATACGGACAAGCAAAACTCCTTACGCTTAAGAGAACAAATAATGAATATGATATAATGAAGATTCGCTTGCATATTTACCTATATTTGCAAATTATATAAATTCTCTCTGAAGTGTTGCTTGTTTTTTTTTTTTAATTTGAAAAGCCCGATCCAATTCAACCCTTTCTTCATTGGTAGATAGTTCTATAACATCTTGGCATTAAACCATTACAAGCTGACTCTCAATCTGTTTTGTTCTGGAAATATTTCATTCTTACAGGTACCCAATATATTAAAAAAGGGTCTCACAAGTAAAATTACAATGAAGCTGCCTGGTACTAAAATAGCACGATCATAATTATGGAGTAGCACGCCAGTGTCATGGGGCAGCACATAATTAAATGGCAAACGGAATAGGGAGAGAGAATGTGCTGTGAACTCAGACGTGGACAAATAAGTAGTGACTGGAGTGTCTGGTTCTAAGGGTTAGGCATTTTGCATTTTGCATTTTCAGTGAGCATTTTCAGCTCACTGAATCTAGCACCTTTAGGGTTGGGTGTTAACAGATTGGGACAAAGCACTTAAATTTCCGAGCCTAAGTTTCCTCGTCAGTTAAGTGAGCATGCTAACACCTACCTTATCTTTTAGGGCTGTTAGAAGAAATATCAAAGATTTATATAGGCTGGGCATGGTAGCTCAAGCCTGAGCCTCACTAGCTCAGCTAATCAGGAGGCTGAGGCAGGAGGATGCTTAAGCTCAGGAGTTCAGGGCTTCGATGAGCTATGATCACGCCACTGCACTGTACCCTGGGCGACCTAATGAGGCCCGTCTCTAAAATAACAATAATAATAAAGATTAATAATAATGAATAATAGATTAATGTTTTTTCTTTATTACTGGGAATAATTGAGTTTTTCTACAAACAATACTTCTTGTATTTTCTTCCTTGGTATGTTATAAGATTCTTATTCAAAATTTCACGTTGTCTCAAGTATTCTTACTGCAAGCCAAAGTTTCAATGCAGGAACAGTAGGTCTCTGGAGATCACTATGATGGGAGAGCAGCTAGCAAAAAAAAAAAAAAAAAAAAAAAAAAAACATTCTGAACAGGAATGGTTTGCTGCATCTGGTCATCATACCACCTAACTTGTCACCCATAGTTTGTTCCTAGAATGAAAACTTTCCACCCTCAGTAGATGGATGCATGGGCAACCCTGCCTGGATGGTAAAGGCCAGTTGATCACCCAAGAATGTGATTTTGTGGACACTTAGTACTTTTCAATGTATCAATACACAATTATTTTTAAGTACCTACTAAGTGCTGGGTCCTGAAAGAATACGGGCCCTTAGGTGAGATTGCCCAGGATTGAGTCTCCAATCCACTATTTATTAGCCATGTCCCATCTCTGGTTTCTGATTCCTCATCTGTAAAAAAGAGAAATAATCAGAGTAATTATTCACAGAATTCTCATGAAGTTTAAATAAGATAATCTACATAGGTCCTTAGCACAGTGCTTGACATATTATAATCATTGAATGAATGCTTAGCTGTTATTATCTTGTCCTATAAGTATAGTTGCATAAAAGGATATAAAATAAATTGAAGGAATTATTCCTGTCTCTAAGAAACTAATAATCTATTTCAGAAGAAAAGGACTATATTAAAGAGCTAGAGAGAAATCACAAGATAATTATATTAGTTAAGGGTTTTATTTGCAAGCAACAGAAATTAGCTTTGTTTTATTTAAGAAAGAAAGATTGAGTATTGGAGCAAATTCATTTTAATGATTCAGGAGTGTTCCATAGACTCAAAAAACAAGTTCAATTATCAAACCTTGACAAGGACAAGAAGCAAGCTAGCTCCTGAAATTTGGCAACTAGAACAAAGTATTAATTCTATGTACCCCTGAATTCAGGCAGTGCTAAAGTCTGAATGTTTGTGTCCCCCAAAATTCATATGTTGAAACCTAATCCCCAATATGATAATATTAGGACTTGGGGCAATTGGGAGGTGATTAGATTATGAGGGTGGAGCCCTCTTGAATGGGATTAGTACCTTACAAAAGAGACCCTCAGGAATTGCCTTGCCCCTTCCACCACGTGAGGACACAAGTTGAAGGCACCATCTCTGAGAAAGAAGACCTTTGCCACACACCAAATTTTTTTTTGTGAGACAGAGTTTCACTTTATTGCCTAGGCTGGGGTGCAGTGGTGCGTGATTTTGGCTCACTGCAACCTCCGCCTCCCAGGTTCAAGCAATTCTCTTGCCTCAGCCTCCTGAGTAGCAGGGATTACAGGCACCCACCTCCACACCCAGCTGAGTTTTTGTATTTTAGTAGAGATGGGGTTTTACCATCTTGCCCAGGCTGGTCTCGAACTCCTGAACTCAGGCAATCTGCCTGTCTTGACCTCCTGAAGTGTTAGGATTACAGGTGTGAGCCACCGTGCCTGGCCTCCAGATACCAAATTTGGCAGCACCTTGACTTTGCAGCCTCCAGAACTGTAAACAGCAAATTCCTGTTGTTTATAAGCTACCCAGTTTATAGTACTTTTGGTATAGCAGCCTAAGCAGACTATGACAACCAGTAAGGTGACTTCAGCTCCAACATCTCCCAATCTCTGGGGCTCTGTGTCCTAAGTTTCACAGTTTCAGGAGGGAGAAACTGATTGGTTCAGCTCATGTCAGTTTTTAACTTGCATGTTGATTAGTGGTCACGCTCTCACATGAGACGTGTATTTGGCCCCTTGTTAACTCTCTGTCCTCTGCCCTCATCTTTTTTTTTTTTTTTTTTTTTGAGATGAAGTCTTGCTCTGTTGTCCAGGCTGGAGTGCAATGGTGTGATCTCAGCTCACTGCAATCTCTGCTTCTCGGATTCAAGCAATCCTTCTGCCTCAGCCTCCTGAATATCTGGGACTACAGGTACCTGACGTGACGTCCAGATGATTTTTGTATTTTTAGTAGAGATGGGATTTCACCATATTGGCCAGGCTGGTCTCGAACTCCTGACCTCGTGATCTGCCCACCACAGCCTCAAAAAGTTCTGGGATTATGGATGTGAGCCATCACGCCCGGCCCTCTGCCCTCATCTTTTATAGTGCTCCAGCACTCTGACTTCTTTGCTTTTCTTCAAAAAGAGCCAGACATGCTATGCCTCAGGAAAATTTCCACTTGCCATTCTTTTTGCCTACCATGTTCTTCTCTTAAATAACCACGTGAATTACTTGCTTATCTCCTTCAAATGTTTGTTCAAACGTTATCTTCTCAACAAGGCCTTCCCTGGCAAAATTCTTTAAAATTTCAACAGCACCTCCTCTACACACATGCATACACATATACACTTCTACTTCCTCCTTCTGTGCTCTATTTTTCTCTGCAGTAATTATAACGTTCAGTACCAGTTAGCTATTATGAGTAATAAAACATCACAAACTTAATGGCTTGAAACAACATTTTATTCAGCCCATGATACTGTGGGTTGACTGGGCAATTCTTCTAGACTGGACTGACTCAGCTCATCTTTTCTGGGTTTGCTCATGCATTGATGGTCAGCTGGGAGGTCAGCTGGTGACAAGATGATCCAGAATGGCCTCATTCACATTTCTAGTGTTTGGCAGGCTGTCAGCTGGAGACCTCTGCTTTCTTGCATGCAGCTTTCTCATCTTCCAGGAGGCTTCCTTGGATTCATTCACATGATCATCTCAGCATTTCAAGAGCAGTAAAACAGTAAGCCCCAGTGAACCAGCGTTTTTCAAACCTCTAGTTGTGCTTATGTCTTATTTGCTAAAGTCTTATTGGCCAAAACAAGTCACATAGCCAGCTCAGATTTAATGAGTTGAGAAAATAGACTCCAATTCTTGGTGAGAAGAGCTGCAAAGATATGTGCAAGGAAACATGGTAAAGAGATGTGCAAAGAGGGATAAGAATAATTTGTGGCCATATTGCAATCTACCACACCTTCTAGCATATCATGTAATTTACTTATTTATTTTGCATATTGAAAAAAAGACTCTCCATTCATTTGTGAATCCAGGGCACAAGAATAACACTGGTTGAGAGGGATTTGTGTAGAAGGATCAGTTTCAGTTATTTTGCTCATGCTGAAAAAAAAGGTGACTGTTTATGTGAGAAGGTTTCCTTCCAATCAATCCATCAATTGCCACATTTGTATGTAACAGCATCTGTGCAGTCTTTTAGCTGTTTTAACAGAACAATGTATTAACTACCCTAGTAATTGCATAGACAAAATCAACATCCCACATGAACATTTAAATGAATGCAAATCAACCTAATGGCTTCTCCTAGAGGGAGCATAATCATGCAAAGAACATTTGTGCTAACTGATGTTATATATGCAAATGAGATTTTAATTTTGATACACTTTCACATGGACCTAGCTTCAATTCAATGCAAATTCACTTGTAATATATCATTAAAGCTGAATCAGTCTATTTTCTAATGTGCTTAATATTGATACAGACAATGAGGTTTAATTTTTAGAATATCAGGTGTTCTATTCTGCACATTACTTAACCACCTCCGAGAGAGAACATTATTTTAAGGATGGGGACATAATGTCTTGCCTTCCTACGTTTTTTCTCTTCTTTTCCCCAACCATCCTCCACCATCCCACTTTTCTCAATGTTGGCCTATAATTTTGTTTGTTAAGATAATTTTAAGAGTTCAAAATGACCTTACTCTTTAGCAATTTACATTTGACCTCAGAAGAAGGAAGGAAGGAAGGAAGGAAGGAAGGAAGGAAGGAAGGAAGGAAGGAAGGAAGGAAGGAAGGAAGGAGAGACAGAGAGAGAAAGAGAGGAGGGAGACAGAAAGAGAAAGAAAGAAGAAAGGAAAAATAAGAAAGAAAGAAAGAAAGAAAGAAAGAAAGAAAGAAAGAAAGAAAGAAAGAAAGAAAGAAAGAAAGAAAGAAAGAAAGAAAGAAAGAAAGAGAGAGAAAGAAAGAAGGAAGGAAAAAAAGAAAACTAATTGAACACTTGCTCTGTGCCAGACATTAAAACCCTAAACTCGTCCTATAAGGTAGATATTATTGTCCCCAGCTTACAGCTAAGGAAACAAAAGCACAAAGAAGTTAAATAATTTACCAAAGATCATACAATTATTAAATGGCATATCTAGCTTTGAACTTAAGTCTTTGAGCAGAGCTTTTTGAGGATGTAATTAACAACCACTCCTGGAAAGTATTTTGCATTTCTGATAAAAATGTTTGAGCATTTTTCTAATAGACGTTGAGATTTACAGCTCTGTCAGGATTCTCCAGAGAAACAGAGTCAAAGGTGATATAGTTGTAGACATAGACATAGGTAAAGAGAGATTGATTTATTACAGGAATTGGCTCACACAATTATAGAGGCTGAGAAGTCTCATGATCTGCCCTTTGCAAGCTGGAGCACCAGGAAAGCTGGTGGTATAACTCAGTCAGAATCCGAAGGACTGAAAACAAGTGGGGACGGGACCAGTAAAGAGGGAGTAGTGATGCAGACACGAGCAGGAGTGTCACTAATGTTCACGGGCAAGAGAAGATGGATGCATGTCTCAGTTCAAACAGGGAGTAAATTCACCCTTCCTCCACCTTTTTGTTCTATTCAGGCCTTCAGTGGATTTGCTGATGCCCACCCACATTGGTGAGAGCAAGCTTCCTTACTCAGTCTACCAATTCAAATTGCTAATCTCTTCCAGGAAACTCACATACACTTGCAGAAATAAAGTTTTACCAATTATATGGTCATCCCTTGGCCCAGTGAAATGGACACATGAAATTAGCCATCACAAGACCGGTCTGGGAAGTTAAATCTATGCTCACAATGCATTAACTACTCAGTCAGTCATTTTTTGGTTTGGATTCCAGAACCAGACCTTCTTTCTATTATCCAGTTTAACATTAGTATCTGTCAGAGCCCAAACTAAGCCATCGCATCCCCTGTGACTTGCACGTATACGCCCAGATGGCCTGAAGTAACTGAAGAATCACAAAAGAAGTGCAAATACCCTGTCTCGCCTTAACTGATGACATTCCACCACAAAAGAAGAGAAAATGGCCGGTCCTTGCCTTAAGCGATGATATTATCTTGTGAAATTCCTTTTCCTGGCTCATCCTGGCTCAAAAATCTCCCCCACTGAGCACCTTGTGACCCCCACTCCTGCCCGCCAGAGAACAACCCCCCCTTTGACTGTAATTTTCCTTTACCTACCCAAATCCTATAAAACGGCCCCACCCTTATCTCCCTTCGCTGACTCTCTTTTCGGACTCAGCCCACCTGCACCCAGGTGAGATAAACAGCCGTGTTGCTCACACAAAGCCTGTTTGGTGGTCTCTTCACACGGACGTGCATGACAGTATCTAGCCATACTTTCATCTTATTTAAAAAATATATTCTACTGGCACTCCAATGCATTGCTTGGTGGAGTGTAAATATGTACACTTCCATTCCTTTGGAAAATTGTTTGGCAGTATTTCCAAATGCTAACTTATGCAAACCCAATGACCCAACAATTCTACTCCTGAGTATGTACGCAAAAGAAATTAGTGCACGTTCTGCCAAAAGCTTTAAGCAATAAGGATCACAGATGTTTTAATTATAATAGCCAAACACTGGAAGCAACTCTAATGTCCAACAACAGGTAAACAGACAAGTAAACTGTGATATAGTCATAAAAATATACATACATGGCAACTGAATGAACTACTGCTACATGCAAAAGTATGGATGATGCTCACAGACATTTTTTTGTAGGGCAAGAGAAGACTAGGCACAAAAGAGGACATATAGTGTAATATCATTTATATGAAGTTCAAGAAAAGGCAAAACTTGTAAATGGTTACCTGGGTGAGATAAAGTAGTATTGATTGGGAAATGGCACAAGGGAGCAACCTGGGGGGGTGGAAATGTTCTCTACCATAATCTGAATTGTGAATTGTGGTTACACAGGTTTAAAAATTTATCAAGCAACTAAGATGAACATAACATACTTAATTATAGATTATATACACTAATCTATATATAATATGCAGATTATATATACTATATAGCATATGTCAAAGGTTTTATTCAAACTTATATATACATATATAGTATATAGTATAGTATATTATATACACATATATCGTATATAGTATAGTATATGCATATACACATACACCAGCATATATGCATGTACACACATTAGCATATATGCATATACACACACATTAACATGTATGTGTGCATATATTAGCATATATGCATATAATTGTATATATGCATATATTCGTGTGTATGTATATAATTGTATATATGCGTAGATTAGTATATATGTATATACATATATATGAACTAGGAGAGAAGAGAGTTTTTATTTCTGTAATCGGTTACAGGGAGAAGGCCTGGAAATTACTGCCAAACGAACTCAAAATTACAAAGTTTTTCAGAGCTTATATACCTTCTATATGTATATACACATATACACATAGATATAGTATATGTCAAAGGTGTTATTCAAACTTACAGCAAATGAAGGTAAAGAATCGTGAATAGGCTTATTCTTAACTTTCTTGAAGTATTATATATATTATATATGAATAAATAAATAAAACCTTTGTCATATACTAGAAATCAATTTGTCTGAGAAGTTGCTTTAATATATGTTTGGCTCCAATGTCGTGTGCTTTACATTTACTGGATAAAATCATGCCCCTTTACTGTTATCTGTCTAGTCAGAAGGCAACCTATTATTTACTGCTCTACTCAAAAGCCTCCCTTATCCCAGGTATACCTATGGCTTGTATTACATTTATCTCTCAGATTAGTAGTTGACCTATTTATTCATGCACTGTCAGCCCGTTACACAGTAATCTCTCTGTTTCGTATGTGTTTGTTTTCCCACAGTTCCTGCCTCAGTGCAAAGCCAACAAAGGAACTTCAATATAGTTGTTGAATTAAACCACAGAATAAGTTGCTTTACATATTTCATCCACATCTAATTTTCCAAGGAGATGAACAATTTGAGGCAGAGGTAGCATGCAAACTTTTTGCCCTAAGCATTCTTTGCTCCCAGATTTGCTTTTCCATACATCTATCGGAGATGTCCGGAGAATGTAAGGTTATTGGAAAAAGAGAGTTGCAAAGCATTGCCTACAGAACATAAAGAGAACCATGTTTGTTTCTTTATAAGTATACCTATGATATTTGCCTGAAAACACAAACACTCATATGAAATCCTTTGGATAATTCATACACACACACACACACACACACACACACACATGTATATGTGTGTATATCAGCTTTATTGAGATATAATTTACATAACATGTAATTCACCCATTTAAAGTGTACAATTCAATAGTAGTATATTCACAGAGTCGTACAGCCATCACCACGATCAATTTTACAATATTTTCATCATCCCAGAAAGAAACCCTTAACCATCAGCAGTTGCCTCTCATTTTTCCAATCCTCTAGGCTTAGGCAAGCACTAATCTACTTTCTACCTCTACTGAATTGCCTATTCTGGACATTTTACATATATGGAATCACACAATGTGTGATCTTTTGTCATTGGCTTCCTTCACTTAGCATGCTGTCAAGGTTCATGTATGTTGTAGCATGTATCCATACTTAGTTAATTTATTTTGTTGAGTAATATTTCATTGTATGGACATTGCACATTTTGTTTATACATTGATGAATTGATGGACATTCTAGTTGTTTCCACTTTTTGACTATTTTGAATAATGCTCCTATGAACATTCATGTATCAGCTTTTGTGTGGACTTTGTTTTCATTTTTCTTGGATATATACTGAGGAGTGAAACTGATGGATCATATGGTACTCTATGTTTAAACTATAAGGGTCCCATTTCTCCACCTCCTCATCGACATTCATTATTATCTGCTTTTTACATTTTTATTTTATTTTCTTGTAGAGACAGGGTCTTGCTTTGTTGCCCAGGCTGGTCTTGAATTCCTGGTTTCAAGTGATCCTCCTGTCTTGGCCTCCCAAAGTGCTGGGATTGCAGATATAGGCCACCATGCCTCGCCTGTTTTTTAAAATTATTATTATAGCCATCCTAGTGGGTTGGTATCTCAACTGTTACATTGATTTGCATTTTCCTAATAATTGGTTATGTTGAGCATCTTTTCATGTGCTTATTGGCCATTTGTATGTCTTTTTCAGAGAAATGTCTATTTAGATTCTGTGTCCACTTTTAACTGGAGTGTGTTTGCATGATTCTTACGCAGAGCAAAACACAAATGCAAAACATAAGAGGACATGTGACTCCCATTTAATTTTCCTTCACAGTGGCAAGGCCAACATACATTTGGGAATATCAGGTATTAGTGTTCCCGGACCAAACCGAGGGTCGGGCTGCTGATCCTCGCGGCCCAATAATGAGATGCAGATGAACTAGGAGAGAAGGGAGTTTTTATTTCCGTAACCAGTTACAGGGAGAAGGCCTGGAAATTATTGCCAGACCAACCCAAAATTAACAAAGTTTTTCAGAGCTTATATGCCTTCTAAGCTATATGTCTAGATATAAATGTGCGTTCATCTAAAGATAGAAGTGATTAACTTCTTTTAATCTATAACTAAGATGTGAGTCCTGAAGACCTTCCTCTGAAGCCTCAGTAAATGTATTTAATCTAAATGCGACCCGGTGCTGGAGTGTTTACCCTTATCTTGTCTCCTGGTAAGTCATGGAGGTCTGGGGAGTTCCTTTAGTCCCCAATAAAGCTTGTCTGTGGAGGCCTGGGGAGTTTCTTCAGACCCCCAGTAAAACTTGTTTAATACTAAAAGGGTCCTGTTAAGAATTCCTTCACTATCTTGCCATGCTTCAAGGCCCGGGAAAGGCCTGGGCAAAACTCTTGGTGGGCTTTTGTTACCTTCCACCCTTTGTGTAAGGGCACTGGCTCTATCAGCTTTTAATATTTAACTTCACCACTCAGTCAGTGCAGGAACAGTTGTTATGGGGGCCTGCGTTAGTGAGTCCTGGTCTGCCATGTTAGTATGACACAATGAAGATAAAATAATGCAGAGAATAAAACCTAAATGAAGCATAATTGTGATATGTTTTTATCTCTTTGGAAAACAACTTAACTCCAGTCCTGCAAGACTTAGTATTTATCTCAAGCATTAGCAGCACTTCCTTTTTTTTTTTATTTTCTTTCAGCTAAAAGCCAAAGAACTGTTCAATTGAGGACTTCATTTTGTCAGAATTGAGATTAAAATATCCAAGAGAAGTTAAAGCAATTATTTTCCACTGGGTGGGCTATTATTAGGTAAATTTTACTTTGCTTTTAAATGTATCTAATAAAGACTCTTTGTATGATTATCCCCCCACTCAAGCCCATCCCACATCCAGGAGTTATTTGGTTTCATATGACCTTATTATGAAAACATTAAAACCTGTGTACCATCTAAAACTATCTTTAGGATCAATGATATTTGTAGTAAAATAGTCAACTTTTATTTTTTAGTATGAGACTTCAATAGGAAACAAAAAGAACTGTCTCCACCGGACTGTTTAGTAGACTGACACCAACTCCCATGTATGAAAGAGCCCTGGCCACACCACAACGCAAGAGATTTTTATGATAAAGAAGTATAATTCCACTACATAATTTGCAACAAGTAAAATGCTACGACCTGAAGTCCTATAGAGCCTGATGATATCTCAACGTTCCACAGTGAGTGTTCTCTGGGTCACTTACAGCTCCTATTATGAACTCTGCAGAAACAGTCTTGCTACTCGCATGGTCTGCTTACCACTCTTCATTGGTATGGTTAATTCAGTATCTTCTGCCGTCCTGTCTTTCTTTTAATATCCAGAGCATCTCAAATTTCTCTCCATACGGCATTGACGAAGGAAGCAGCAAAGTTTCTCTTCTGACCTGCTCACAACTCCAGTTCTCCTAGATGCCCACAATTTTTGCAATAAAGTTCCAGATTAGAGAATTTCACTTCCCAAGGCATATCTATTTATGGTAAAACGGCTTCTGAAAACTAAAGAAATTCACTCTGGAATTAAGTCACGGTGGACCTTTCCCTTTTCTTTCAAAGATCTGAGAGTCAAAGAAGCTAGAGTGTCAACTTAGAGGGTCAGACCTGACTTCAAGCCTTAGAACTGCCCTTCGTTGACAGGGGTGCTTTATTAGGGCGGTTTATTTGACAAGTTCTAGGTTTCAGACTTCAAAATCTACTCCAGTGTGGCCGGGTGCGGTGGCTCAATGCCACTTTCAGGAGACCTCGCTTAATTGGTTCTGGGAATTTTAACTTTCCCTTGTTATGCCCAGACCGTTTGTTCCCCAAAGAAGACCACCAGAGTCCAGAGTCAAAGCCAAGCGGCAAGGATCTTTACTACAAGTTCGAACTTGGTCCCTCCATTCCACAGCATACAGGAGGGCCTCGAACAATGCGAGTGCTTGCTTTTTATAGCCCGATGTAAACAGGATATGTAAAGTTACAGGGAACAAGGTAATTCTCTCGGTTACAGCATTACAATTGGTTAACATTATACATTTAGCATTCCTTATCGGAGATCTCCCGGGTGATGTTTTTCTGAAGTTTGAAAGAAATATGGAGGAATGTGTTTGTGCTGGACTCAGGAAGTTGGGAGATATATGGGGGATGTGCCTCATTCCTTTCACCCTTACCCCATGCACCACCTGATTTCCATCTGTTTGCTTGTTGGCTCTGTCACAAAGCTGAGAAACACTGGGGACAATAAGGCACTGAAGAATTTAGTTTCATTTTAAGTCTCAATCCCTAAGATTGTCTATTGAAATTTGGTATTTCATGGTTGTGGTTGACACGATTAGGCACGTGCAAAATGATGGGACATGGGGAGCTTTTCTTTCTCCCCCAAACTGGGAAACTTGAGAGCTGATGGGATTGCTGGAAAAGATCCCTTCGTGACTGACAAGCAGCTGCCTGAACTTTTGATTCAGGGTCGCTGCAATGGGTGGATCTTTTTCTGGCCTCCCTGAGCTCCTCACTTTCCCCCACTCTGCTGTAAGCAATGTTTTTCTTGTTATCTTTCTCTCTTTTCCCTTTTCTATCTTTTCTATCACTCAGGGCGACTGTTCTTCCATCTTGCCTAGAGACCCTGTGTGGAAACTCCTGGTCAGAGATCATTCCACCCCACTTTGAGTGGACCAAAGACAACAAGGGCCAATGAGGGCAAGTTTGAGCCAGGCCAGGTTGATATTAGGTGCTAAGTGGGATGGCTAAAGTCTATGTTTTGTCACATGTACTTTGTCCCAGCCAGAGTGCAAAATGTTAATTTGGCTCCCCCATGCAGCATCTTGCAAAAATGAAAAAACATGATTTTCTTTTGTAATGTGTCTTGGTGCACAAAGCTATGGCACAGTAAGCAGGGCCATCAAACGCCCAGAGAAAGGAAGCCCAGAAACCTGGCATACCAGCAAAAGTGTAAGAATTTCTCAGCAGTCAGGATTCTGGTCTCTCTCTTTCTGTGTAAACCAGTTGAATAAATGGTAAAAATCACTATTTGTCTCCTCTGCAAGGTTTTGATTAATTGGAAAAAGAATTTGTGAGGCTAGTCTTAGGCTATAGTGAATTGAGTGTATTTTGTGCTATGAATTAGTCTTTCTGTGTCACTCTGTCATAAAAAGGGGTAACAGAATAAAATGTGGGCCTAGGACCCCTTTAAGCCCACTATTCAAGCTGGCTTAACAAACTGGTCAGGTACAAACTTTGCTACAGATCCCTGAAGCAACAACCAGGTGAGGTTTACCCCTTGTCTTGTTTTATGTCCTTGGGAGTTTAACCTTGTGACCATGCAGGGTACCTTCTCTTGGTATCCACCATCTGGGGTGTGGGAATTTTAAAGTTCATGTCATACTTAGCCATAAATTTATCTTGAGCAGTTAAAAGCATTTGCAAACTCAAAATTGGCTGCTCTAGGCTCCTTCTGGGAAGAGCACTAGAGACTGCTCCATGCTATAGCTCAGTAGCTAAGGTTTT
>NW_012101536.1:91916-112076 GCF_000951045.1 Mandrillus leucophaeus | reverse complement strand
ACCTCCTCACCTCGTGATCCGCCCGTCTCGACCTCCCAAAGTGCTGGGATTACAGGCTTGAGCCAGGGCACCCGGTCGGTTTTATCTCTTTACAATGGTGGCTCGTGTTCAATTCCCAGCTTAGGTAATGAGTCCCTTCTGGTTTTATGTTTGTGTGACCTTTGCCATTGACTTATTATTTACCCCTCCATGAACAACTTCTGACTTCCTCTCTTGAATTTTCTTTTCTCTAAGCTACCTTTGGATACTCTAAATCTTGTAAAGCTGCTTACCATTTCTTTGAAGACACCTTCTGTGTCCATGGTTAAGTCATACCCTTAGTTAAGGCTTATTGGTTTCACCTGGTTGGTTACCTTTGGTAAAATTCGAAACCCAGAAATACTGGCTGTTTGTCGTGGCTAGAATCTGGTAAAAGAGATTTGGCTAAAAATCAACTTAATTAAAAGCATATGTCCAATCTATAAACTTATTTAAAAGACCTTTATGCTTTTTCTCTTCTTGGGTCTTGTTTGTTTGATAAAAAGTTTTTTGTTTTGTTCTTATCAATTGACTGAATTATCTCCCCAGTCTATTTTCTTGCCCTCAATTCCCAAATAAGGGGGCCTAAAATGATTTTTGACAGCCTGGCACTCCTTGGAAAAATACAGATAAGGCACCACAGACCCTTTTTGGAGGAAACTTCTGTTTTCCTCATAAAGCCCCGGGAATTGTAAGTGAATAGATACCTGTAAAAATCTAAGGCTCTCCTCCATTTTGCATTGCATTACCTGACTTTTTGACTTTTGGGGGTATTAAAAATTACTTTGCATTATTAAAGAGCTTTTAGCCTTGGCATGTAATAACTAGGTAAGAAATATACTTTTGGGGATGGCTAATGGCAGTTATAGGGGAGAAATAGTCCACTACTTGCATGTTTGAATCAGAGAAGCATGGTTTCAGCCACCTGCAAAATATGAAAATGTCCACCACCATCCCCTCCCTCAAAAGTTAAAACTCTCATGGGAGATGGGCTGATTGGCTTTGGATTGCCTGTCAGCTTCAGGGGAATGTCCTTGCAGTAAAATTCATGGTAAAGGCATTGCACTGTCTGGTCCTATAGCATTTCCCTCTTTTTAGTGACCCAGAATTTGGCATGAAAATGTGAAAGAAAAACTTAAAAGCTAGCCAGTGAAAAATCTTTAACTATCAACTCTGCCTTGTCTGTCCATCTGTGTATTTATGTGCTGTGTGTGTCTGATATCTTGCTACCAAAATAAATGAGAGCTCTGATTAATGGGCTTAAAAGTAATAAGCACTTAAGTCAAATATCTTTCCAGAAAAAAGAAACTTTAATGCCTTTTAGTTCACATGGCTTTAGTAATCTTTGGGAAATAAAGATAATTTTAAAGGTTATTGGTAAAATAAAACTGTTTTGAAAATGTAGACATTTGATCTCAATTAGGCCGCTCAGATACTGTGTTTACTAAACTACACAATCTGGGTCTTTCACTTTTGATAATTGTTCAACTTACCTACTTTAGAGCTGTTAGATTCTAGGTAAGGCCTTGGGACATGTAGAGTTAGCCACGCCCCCTTGCTGTGCTGGAAAGAATCAAACCTTATCTGCATTTCTGTCTGGTGTCCTAAGCTCCACACTCAGTACATAATTAAAATCGACTACTTACCAGGTTTTTTACCAAAAGTAAAAGTTGCTAAAAGTTAACATTGTAACATATGTAATTGAGACTACTGGTGAAACAGTCTCATGTGCAATGTTTGTAAGGAAAGTGGAATGTGTTTTTGATAAAAGATTATAAGAAGGCACAGGAGCATGATTTTTGCCTAGCTTAGAGGGTTAAAGGATTGTTTTAATTTCAATAGGATAAAGCAAAAGGTTTGAGTATGTTGTGGAACATTTTTGAAAGGTTAACCTTGTAATAGAAATTCTGTGTGTGAACATATTGGCTAAAGCTGAAGGGGTATTATTTAGTTTCCCCATAACTTGAACATTGGAATAAAAGCCCAGCAGAGTTTTCTTAGCACACTGATGTGCTCTTTTGCAGAACGTTGTAAAGTGTTATAAAAGTTTTCCAAAAATATTACCTTTTTGCCAAAGAGATTAAGATTGGATAGATTTGTCTATAAGGTTTTATTAAGAATTAGGTTTGACATTAATAGTACACTAATACAAAGTTGAAAGTTGGCTTTCTCTTTTGAACAAGACTTTCATGTAATATTAAAGAGATAATGAAAAATTTTTGTTAAGAAAAAAAAAAAAAAAAAGAAAGATTGTTTGGAAAGCTAAGTCTTCCCTGCATCAATAAGTAAAGGTTTTTGCATTTTTAAAATCTTTATCGTTTTGGCTAATAATGACTTACGGTGACCTGAGATTCTATTTTATATTATCAAGTGTTTTAAACCTTTGATATCTGACAAACTTTCAGAATCAAGGAGACTTTTCTTTTGAACTATTTACAGCTTTTAACAATTGAGTAAAGTACACTTCTGTAAACAACATTTGGAGCATATTTCTTTCTCTCTACCAAATTTCTCCAGAATTTAGAAACTATCTGTGAGCATTATAAATTTAGGGCAATACAGTTATTAGCATAATAACTGCAATAAGAATCTGCTTTATTTTATAGCAGGACACAATTGGAGACACTTGTTATTTTACCAAGGCTTTGACTGGAATGGTGTGCTTTCAGATATAAGTAGACTGTTTTAAGGAATCGAATTTTACTCATAGGCTGATAAAAGCCCCATGGAAAAACTGGCGTCATACCTTGTCTACACAGTCCCTGTACAGGTCCCTGAACTGCAATAAGTAAAGAATGCCATTTTCTGACAGGCTCAGGAGGCCCAAGTTATCTTGGGACTTTGAAAGAAGAGGAATTTACCCAACTTGTACAAGTATGTTCAGGAACAGATAAACCCATGGCTGGGCTCAAGGCTTTAAAAAGTTTAGCCTGAGATTCCAATAAAGCCAATTTTAAAAACGAGCCTACATGGCAAATAATCATTCTTGTTGTACTTTATGCAAATAATCAGGCTGAATATAATAATACTAAAGCTTATTTTGCAAACAAATCAATCCTACTATGATTTGTTTTTAATAAAAATTGGGACTGGAGAGAAAAAGATTATATTTTTAAACAACTATGGAACACTTGTTTTTAGATCCTAGTATTATCCATTGTATTTCAGTTTTTTCTGGAATTTAGACTGACCCTGCTTATTCCTGTGAACCAACCAACGATCTCTGGCTGCTACTCCAAAGAAACAAGATGAATAAATATCACCTTTTGTTGGGACCCAGAGTTATATAACTGACTGTCACCCTACTGACACTTTCTAACTGAATTCCTCTCTACCATGAATACAAGAGATCCTAATAGTTAATGCAGCAATATCATTGCCCCTATTTAGCCTGAAAAAAAGCTCCTTAGAATTAAGGGTCCCCTTGTAAAAGGAAGGAGGAAATACGTCAGAGGTGTTTGAATCAGAACGAGCCCATCTTGAATAGAGGTTGGGTAAAATGAGATTGAGACCAGCTGGGCTGCATTCCCAGGAGGTTAGGCATTCTTAGTCAGAGGATGTTTACAGTGAAGGAAACAAGTTAATATTGTTTACTGAACAGAGCCAGGATTTAATAGACCCAGGAAATAACAGACCCTGGAAATGTTCTGATGTTCTGATACCTTAAAAACAAAAGCATTCTTAGTTTAAGAATAAGTTTAACTTTAAAGATGATAATATATATTCTTGCAGAAGACAGTATTTACATAAACATTAACAAACTTTTGTTACAGGCCCTTGTAATAGAGCACATCTCCACCATGATTTTTTGCTTTATTTTATATATAATCAAGCATTGTACCTAACGTGGGCATTTTCCTCCTCTTGCTTTTGGGAATGCCCTGCTCCATCTATGGAGTAGCCATTCTTTTATTCCATTATTTTCTTTCTTTACTTTTTCTTTTTTTCTTTTCTTTTTTTTTTTTTTTTTTGAGATGGAGTCTTGTTGTGTTGCCCAGGTTGCAGTCCAGTGCCGCGATCTCGGCTCACTGCAACCTCCGCCTCCTGAGTTCAAGCGATTCTTGTGCCTCAGCCTCCCAAGTAGCTGGGACTACAGGCGTGCATGCCACCATGCCCGGCTAATTTTTTATTTTTAGTAGAGACGGGGTTTCACCATATTGGCCAGGCTGGTCTGGAACTCCTGACCTCAAATGATCTGCCTGCCTTGGCTTGCCAAAGTGCTGAGATTACAGGTGTGAGCCATTGCACTCAGCCTTCCTTTACTTTCTTAATAAACTTTCTTTCACTTTACTCTGTGGACTCACCCTGAATTCTTTCTTGCATAAGATCCAAAACTCTCTCTTGAAGTCTGGATTGGGACCTCTTTCCAGTAACAGAACCAATCCCTCTCAGATACCAAGGAATGACAGAATATCCTAAAGTCTTTCACAGAGCAGTAAAGAAGATCTATACTTAACAGGGAGCAAAGCTTCTAGAAATTACTCTTTTAGGCATCACTCCGCACATTGATTTATGGTAGCATCTCTCAATCTTTCTCCTTTCTCTCATTAATCTCCCAGATGACTCTCTCACATAGATCTCCAGCCTTTCTAGATTCTTCTATTCTGGGAGTAGCTCTATACTCTTTCATATGTAAATCAATTTAGTGTTTTCACTTTCTCTAATTCTTCTCTTCACTTAATACCCTAGCATCAGTAATCCAACAACCAAGGATTCTCAAAAGGTGAAAGAGGGCAAAAGGCTGGGAATGTATACACATTACTAAAATCGATTATTGTTATAGCTAAAAACAGACTTTCAAGGCACTTGCGGTGAAAATTTATCAGCTCAGTCCTGTCCTCTCTTCCTCTTCTCCTAATTCATCCCCTTTAGGGTAAAGGTGGACTTGTTATAAAGGATTTATATTCCTCTCTAAACTAAGATACACAGGCTATACTCTACTGAAGAAATTGAGGAATTACAGATATCCTGCCTAATATTACAAATCTCACAGCATGGGCATTCCCAACTTGTTGAGAAAGACAGAACCTGCTTTAAAGATGAAACAGTCAATGTGTACTTGGCCTCAACATTTTTTTAAAAAGTTGAGCTAAGATATCTTTTTCTTATTTCTCTCTAAATTGTAAGCCCCCTGAGGGCATCATTGTGTTTACTTTAGGGCTTAGTGGCACTTTACTTATAGTAACTGCTCAATTACTATTATTTCAAGATATGTGTCTAATGATCCAAAAATGAGAAACAGATAAATCATTTAAAAATAAAATTGTAACTTTATTTTCCTTCCTTCCAAAATGCAAATTTCCAACATTCTAAAATATATTATTTATCTGAAAAGCATTTTCCAGCTCTGTTAAATCCATAGAAACATTAGTCATTCTTATTATTGAACCGAGAATTCATCCATAACCCTGTAATGGCTCTTCTGATCTCCTGAGGGAAAATACTGCTAAAAATAAATATTCACCATTTTTTGTGTGTGTGAGGAAGAAGTATGTACTTCAACATCCATCATCCTAGGAATATTAATAGTTTTACTTTTGGATTTTTGTTCTCAGTTCCAACATGATTTTGAAAGATAAAATATTTGGGTACAATGCTCATTTAATATAAGTCGTATATGCATAAGACAAGTCTCTGACCATATTATATGGTCTAAATATCCTTATTATACTTTAATGTAGAAAAAGCAAACAGCTTTTGAGGATGTTTGCTTTGTAAACAAACATGCAAACATTGCATTCAGTCACTGATCATGTCTCTTCTAACCTAGGAGCCTCTATTGAGCACTAAATTGTAGAGCTTGGTATATCACTTGAAAAAAAATACTCACAGGCTTAAAAGTTTAAAACAAGATGAACCTGTATAGGAACTTCACTAAGGAAGGAAGGAGGAGCCAGGGGCTAGGTATCCCCACATTCCAGTTCCTCAGCAAATCAAAAGTACAGACTTTCTTTTATACCTGTATATATCCAATGTCTTCATTTGAATCTTCCTGAAAGCAGAGCCAGGTATGGAGCTCTCTGTGAGTGGCTTCCACTTTTCAAAGCCCCCATTCACCTAGGCACATTTTGGGGTTTAGATACATAATTGAATCCTATCTCACCTTTCTTCCCTTCAGTGATTCTTCATAGTTTCTGGGTTATAATGGGCTCATTTTCCTGTTTTTCAGCATGTTTATAGATTTATTTATATATTTATAATTATCTTTTACATTTTCTGGAAACTGGGCATAAGACGAAAAAGCTTGCTTTATGGGATTAATCTACTATCATAAATTGAAATCTTGAATTTTCACTAACCCTGTGATGAGGGACCACACAGGTACTAAAATCTCTATTTTGAGTTTATTATAATCTCTGCTAATGAACCTGTGACAAAATTTTGGTTCAAGATGGCTGACTAGATACCTGCCCTCCCCAGAAAGATGAACTAGTGACAGAGTGGATCCCAGGTATAGAAACTTGTCTGGAACTTGCTCTTCTACATTAAAATATGAGTGCTAATCATCCGCCAACGTATATTCTCTCTCTCTTCCTGCTAACAGAATTCCCAAATTTTAGATGGCCACTCAGCTTGAGTCTACATATCTTAGCCTCCCTTGCAGATAGGTGTGGCCGTGTGGGTAAATTCTAGTCAGAGAGATATAATGGAAACCGTACTGTGCTGTTTAGCAACTAGCTTTCAGCTGGGGAAGTGGGAGCTAATTTCTAGCAAGTGTTGATCTCTGTGGTGTAAATACTCCCATCATGTGTAATTTCTAGATACAGTGTCCCTCAATGCAAAGTTGGGAAGAAATTTCCACACCATTAGATGGTATTTCCATCATACAGATGACATAGATGCAAATAACCTCAATAGCCTAGATACAAGCTTACCTCAAAAATATTGCATGTTCAATTCCAGACAACTGCAATAAAATGGTTATCACAATAAAGTGAGTCATACAAATAAGTTTGTTTCCCAGTTCACATAAAAGTTATGTTTACACTGTATTGTAGTCTAGTGAGTGTTCAATGGTGTCATGTCTTTAAAAATCAATGCACGTACTGTAATTTAAAATACTTTATTGCTAAAAATGCTTACAACCATCTGAAACTTTAGCAGGTCATCATCTTTTTACTGATAGAGGCTTTTGCCATAACCAGTAGCTACTGACTGATCAGGGTGGTGGTTGCTGAAGGCTGGAGTGGTTGTGTCAGTTTCTTTAAATAAGACAACAATAGAGCTTGTTGCTTTGACTGACTCTTCCTTTCATGAAAGATTTCTCTGTAGTATGTGATGCTGTTTGATAACATTTTACTCGCAGCAGAACTTCTTTCAAAATTGGATTCAATCCTCCAAAACTCTGCTGCTGCTCTATCAACTAAGTTTGTGTAATGTTTTAAATACTTTGTTGTTATTTCAACAACGCTCACAGCATCTTCACCAGGATTAGAATCCATCTCAAGAAACCACACTTTTTGCTAATCCATAAGAAACAACTGTGATCTGTTAAATTTTTTATCATGAGATTGCAACAATTCAGTAACATTCTCAGGTTTCACGTATAAATCTAGTTTTCTTGCTATTTCCACCACATCTGTAGTTTACTTCCTCGGTTGAAGCCACAAGCCCATCAAAGTCATCCATGAGGGTTGGAATCAACTTCTCTCAAACTTCTGTCAGTGTTGATGTTTTGACCTCCTCCAATAAATCATGAACGTCCTTAATAGCATTTAAATGGTAAATCTTTTCCAGAAAGTTTTTGATTTACTTTGCCCAGATCAATCAGCGGACTCACTGCATATGGCGGCTATAGCCTTATTGAAATATTTTTTTTTAAATAATAAGACCTGAAAGTCAATTCATGGGCTGCAGAATGGGTGTTGTGTTAGCAGGCATGAAAACAACATAAATCTTCTTGTACATCTCCATCAGAGCTCTTGGGTGACCAGATGGATTGTCTGTGAGGACTGAGCAGTAATATTTTGAAAGGTATGTTTTTTTTCCTAAGCAGGAGGCCTCAATAGTGGGCTTAAAATAATTAGTAAAGAAATATTAGTAAATATTAGTAAAATAACTGTAAACAGATGTCCTGTCATCCAGACTTTGTTGTTCCATTTATAGAGCACAGGCAGAGTCAATTTTGCATAATTCTTATGGGTCCTGGGATTGTTGGAATGATAAAAGAACTTTGGCTTCTACTTAAAGTCAGCAGCTGCATTAAGTCCCTAATAAGACAGTCTGTACTTTGAAGTTTTGAAGCCAGGATTCATTTCTCCTCTCCAGCTATGAAAGTCCTAGATGACATGTTTCTCCAATAGAAGGTTGTTTTACCTACATTGAAAATCTACTGTTTAGTGTAGTGACTTTTATCAATGATCTTAGCTGGGTCTTCTGGATAACTTGCTGCAGCTTCTACATCGTCACTTGCTGCTTCACTTTGCACTTTTATGTTATGGAGACAGCTTCTTTCCTTAAACCTCATGAGCCAACCAACTTCAAACTTTTCTTCTGCAGCTTCCCTTCCTCTCTCAGTCTTCATAGAGTTTGAGTTAGAACTTTGTTCTGAATCAGGCTTTGACTTACGGAAATGTTATGGCTGGTTTGATTGTCCACTAAGACTTTCTCTGTATCTTCCTATCATTTGCATGTTCACAGGAGTAGCACTTTTAATTTCTTTCAATAATTTTTCTTTTGCATTCACAACTTGACTAACTGACGCAAGAGGCCTCGCTTTTCACCTGTCTCAGTTTTTGACATGACTTCCTTACTAAGCTTAATCATTTTTAGCTTTTGATTTTAAGTGAGGGACATGTGACTCTTTCTTTCATTTGAAAATTTAGAGGCTGTTGTAGGGTTGTTAATTGGCCTAATTTCAATATTGTTGGGTTTCAGGGAGTAGGGAGGCCCCAAGGACAGGGAGAGAGACAGGGGAATGGCCAGTTGGTAGAGCAGTCAGAACACATGCACATTTATTAATTATGTTCACTATTTTATATGAGCATGGTTCATGTCACCCCTAAAAAATTACAATAGTAACATCAAAGATCACTGATTACAGATCACCATAATGAATATAATAATAATGAAAAGTTGGAAATATTGTGAGAATTGCCAAAATGTGACACAAAGACATAGTGAGCACAAGCTGTTGGAGAAATGGTGCTAGTAGACTTGGTCAACACAGGATTGTCATAAACCTTCAATTTGTGAAAAACGTATCTGCAAAGTTCAACAAAGTGAAGCACAGATCTGCCTGGTAATAGTAAAACGTAGTAAAATAATTTTCAAAAGATGAGTTTGGAATATTTACCTTATTTTTAATATAATTTGTTTAATGATACGTTGTATACAATTTAATTTTTAGTAATGACTGTGTTTAACAACTGGCTCACAAAATTGAAACTTTTTAACAAATGCTTCTTGTGAACTAGTACAAGCTGGTGCAAGTCAACTCTGGTACACTTGTGAATGCAATCTGTGTCTTACCCCTCCAGTGGCATATTAGATGCCATGTTTTGAGCTGGAAAAAGTAACCGCTTTGCTGTTTTGATTGTATTCTGGAGGGAAGTGGTATTCATGGATACTTGGGTGTTCAGAAGGTACACTGTGGCACAGACTGCTAATTGTCCCTAATATTCACTTTTTCTTTCTTTTCTTTTCTTTTTCTCTTTTCTTTCTCCTTCCTTCCTTCCTTCCTTCCTTCCTTCCTTCCTTCCTTCCTTCCTTCCTTCTTTCCTTCCTTCCTTCCTTTCCTTCCTTCCTTCTTTACTTTCTCCTTCCTTCCTTCCTTCCTTCCTTCCTTCCTTCCTTCCTTCCTTCCTTCCTTCTTTCCTTCCTTCCTTTGTACAAGAAATCTCCATTTTAAAACTGGGTAGCTAGGCACCCAGCTAAAGGCCACTTTTTCCAGACCCCTTGCAGTTAAGCATGGCAACCACATTCTGGTCAAAGCAATGTGAACAGAAGTGGTCTGTGCAACTCTTGGGTCACATTCTTAAAAGGAAGATGAGTGACCTCTACTTATTTTTCTCCTTTTTTCTACATGGGTTAAAACAGATATGATGATGCTGAGTCACCTGTGACTTTCAGGATAAGAAAAACATCATAGAGGATGGCAGAGCAACAAGAAGAACGAAATGAAAATCTCTTAATGACTTTATGGACCAGAGCTTCTTTATCCTTTTGTCCTACTTAGCAGCTTGGACATTCATATAAAAGAGAAACAAATTGGGCCGGGTGCCAGTCATGCCTGTAAGCCCAGCAATTTGGGAGGCCAAGGCGGGTGGATCATGAGATCAGGAGATCGAGACCATCCTGGCTCACATGGTGAAACCCCATCTCTACTAAAAGTACAAAAAATTAGCTGGGCGTGGTGGCAAGTGCCTGTAGTCCCAGCTACTCTTGGGGCTGAGGCAGAAGAATCGCTTGAAATCAGGAGGTGGAGGTTGCAGTGAGCCAAGATCATGCCACTACACTCCAGCCTGGACAACAGAGCGAGACTCCCATCTCCAAAAACAAAAAAAGAAACAAATCTTCCTTCTCGTTAAAGCCATTGTTATTTATTCTCTGCTAAAACAGCTAAAGCAATATACAGAAGCTGATAACAATAATTCCAGTTCTCTGAAATAAGACACTATCCAATGCTTTTGCTAAGAACCCTCCTCCTATTTCAGAAATAATTGATTATAAGTAATCAACTTATTGAAACATTTTATGGACCAATATAGTTTTTCTATTGAAAGACATGGCCCCTATGCAATCTCATATTTCTTCCTAAAACATGTTTTAATTGTTTGATGGGTATAATTATGATAAAATTACTATTTGATATGTTATTGAAGGTTTTCGGATAGTATTATATCTCTGCATTTCATTTTGGGAAGTTTCAATATCTTCCAGCTCACTGATTCTCTTCTCAGCCATGTCCAGTATACTAATGAGATCATCAAAGGCATTTTTAAATTTCTATTACAGTGGTTTTGATCTCTAGCATTTTTTAAATTCTTTGTAAGAGTCCCCGCTTCTCTACTTGAATTATCCAACTGTTCTTGAGTGTTATCTGTTTTTATCTATTTTTTTAATCTGTTAGAACCCATAACATATTAATTATAATTATTTTAAATCCACTGTCTGATAATTCTAAGATCTTTGTCAGAACCAGATCTGGACCTGATGTTTGTTTTGTTTCTACATTCTGTGATTTTTATTGCCTTTTAGAATGGCTTGAATTTTTTGTTAAAAGCCAGACATAGTGTATCAGAAAATAGAAATTATGGCCTTTAATGTAAATGTTCATGTTAACCTGGCTAGAAGTTGGGCTGTGTTTAATGTTTGCTGTAGCTGTAGGTATCTGAGGCTTCAAATTCCTCTAGTGTTTTTGTTTTTGCCTCACCTGTTGACTTTGGGCTTCCCTAATACTCCTCAAAGAGTCTGCATCTTGCTGCTATTTCAGCTAAAATCCACTGCCATTTTACTAGACCCCTGTTGGTGTGGTGGTAAGGTACTGGGGAGGGAAAGCATTCTACAAACTTATGATGAAATCTTAATCTTTTAATAGGCCTGTATCTTTGGGCTGTGATCATCACCAGTGTTTCCTGGCTTTATGCTAGAAGGGAATGGAGTAGGAAAAATGCCCTTCCTTAACTTGGAATAAGATCCTGGTTAAAATCTTTTCCACTGGAGATTAGGCCTTTGTCGTATAGAATACCCTGGGCATATTTCAAGATGGTTGCTCTTCCTTTTACCCTGTCAGAGCCACCAGGAGATCATGCTCAATTTTTTTTCCCATAAGTATGTGGTGGGGATCGTGGAGGTAAATCCCAAGAAAATATGGATTCCCCCCACCATAAGACTGCATTCCAGAAGTTTCTTCCTCTCATTTTAGGCCACACTCTACCTCTAGCAACTTCTTATTATTGCCATTTAAGTATTCCTACCGGTTTATGGCTCTAGCTGCTTCTGCTCCTGGTTAACAGACCTCATCTGTGACTCCTTTAATTCAGCCATCTCTCTAGATTTCAGGGTGATGGTTTGCCCTGTACTTCAGTTCTCTGATGGGTCCAAGAAAAAAATAATTGCCTTTTAGTTCACCTTTTCCTGTCATAAGGATAGCAGTGACAACTTTCTGAGCTCTTTACATGTTAGAGCTGAAATAAGGAGTCCAACGACATGCTATCTTAACTTGTAATATGTTTGTATACCATACTGAATTTAAATGGAAATTATAAATGAATTTTTTAATTTGCTACTTAGGGCTGGGTACGGTGGCTCATGCCTGTAATCCCAGCACTTTGGGAGGCTGAGGTGGGTGGATAACCTGAAGTCAGGAGTTTGGAGACCAGCCTGTTCAACATGGCGAAACCCCGTCTCTACTAAAAATACAAAAATTAGTCGAGCGTGGTGGTGGAAGTCTGTAATCCCAGCTACTCGGGAGGCTGAGACAGGAGAATCACTGGAACCTGGGAGGCGGAGGTTGCAGTGAGCTGAGATAGCGCCATTGCCCAACAGCCTGGGTGACAAGAGTGAAACTCCGTCTCAAAAAAAAAAAAAAAAAAAAAAAAAAAAGAAACTTAGATCTGGTGAAAAGGATCATTTACTCCAGTAGTAGGATCTTTGGATTCCCTGGCAAGCTGTTCATATAAATTAAAAATATCAGGATGTTATAGGCTAAGTCTACCATCTCAGATCATAATACATAGATGGGAACCTTCTGGGCTGGCTCTACTAAAACCACCAAACAGTTTCCTGGCTTATGTCAAAGGACATTCAGTGAATTTGAATTTTACCTTAAGCTAAGTGAATGAATTTCTAGTGACATGAGGGTGGACTCATGGTTTCCTAAAAATTTGAGTCCATTAGGATGGGGAAAGGGACAGGAAACTGAATGGGTGTTCAGAGTTTAGTGCCATAAAAATCAGTAGAGCCAAGGAAGAAGATATCCTACAGAAACCACCTAGACACCAAGAGGCTCTGACTTGCCAAGACTTCCATGGATAGGTGGCCACAGGGTAATATTATGGTTCCTAGAATAGTCTCAGACCACAGAAATGTAGACTAAGGTTATGTACTCAGCAGTGTGATCCTGATTTGGGGAAAATCTCACTCCAAACCCTTGCATCTCTCTTGGAATAAGTAGCCTGTGTTATTACCTCAATCCACTGTTGACTTGTATGACTTCGCTTGTCCAGAACCCATTCGTTCAATATTCTCTTCACAGCCATATGCCATGAGCACTGTTGGTTTCCCTTTTCCTGTCTCACAAATGATTCAAATCTACTTACACCCACCTGCTCCCTCGTGTACTCTGAGAGTGGGATATTTCCTCTAAAGAGAACCTGTCAGTGCTAATTATGGAGGAAAGCCTATGTGGCAATGTGTAGGTTTAAAAGACAAGAAAGTCCCCCACAGAGGTTCTGTGAAACACTGGCTACACTGACAGCTTAATAAAAAGCTTGATTCAGTGACATTTTTAACACACTGGCATGGAAAGTATCATTAGAAATAAAGTGACTTTCAAGGGAAAAAATGTTTTATGAAACTGTGTGAAGAGCTATGATTGATCTTAAATTTCCTCTGTTTCATGGCTCCTGAAGTGGTGCATCAAAGAACAACTGGTAAGGGAGTTGTATTTCTCCTCAGGTCCCACACCTGGTAACAGCTTCTTTCTGGCATTGGGGAGTGTCATTGTTTGAGAAACTCATTCATCCAGAGAAACAGGCTGAGTGTTCTACTTTCTTTCTCTTCCAAACCCACGTTCATATAGAGCTAACTTGGAGGGCGGGTAAGAGGAAAGGCAAAAAGAAGCAGGGAGAGGATGAGCCATGTGGACATAGTTGGATGTGTGTGTGCTCTGGATTGGGGCAAACACAGTCAGGGGAACATTTGGTAGTCATAGCTTTGAGAAAAACAGGCTTGATGTTGTTTGTTTCAGACCTGTGAGGGGTCATTGGATTTACAAAAAGTTTTTTCTCTCTTATCATTCTCATGGAAATAGTAGGAAGCGATTACTCTGTGCTCGAGCTTCACCAGTGTTCTAAAAAGTTGCCTAATAAATCAGGCACATAGTAGCCAAGCAATGCAATGATGAGTTTATACTTTATTACATGGCTTGGGAGATGATGAAAAAAATTATTATTAAACAAGTGTCAAGAGCTCAATATGTGTAGTAGCTACTTGGGTTAGCAATTCAACCTGAAAAAGAAAAAAAAACTATACAAAATTCTAAATGAGGTATGTCTATCCATGTTTATGACTGCTATCCACTGACATTTCAAATAATCAAATCTGACTAATCTAAAAGAGGCCACTTAGTCAAGCTCTAAACATTTATGCTTATTTTCATGAAGTAGATATAATAGTCAGACTTTCTATGGCCATGAATTACAATAATGACTTGAGAAAACAATGCGGTAGATTCCTCCCACCAAGAGGAATCTAACCACCTTGTGAATCTAACCACCTTATGAATTGCTTTGCCCAATATACAAAAGAAGTAATATTGTTCCAATTCTAAGCCTAGGTGGCAAGAAATCTTGCTTACTTCTGCTTTCCCTCTTGGATTCTTTCCTTTGTATAAGTCTAGGCTAGCCTGATGAAAGGTGACAGAGCAGGAGGAGCAGAGCTTAGTCATCCCAGCTGAGGCTAACCTAGACCAGCCAGCCACCAGCTGACTCACCAGTTGAACATAGATCTGTGAATGAGCCAAGCTGAAATCAGCTGAGTGCAGCCCAAATTAGCAAGACTCTGATCACCCAGTTAACCAACAGACTTCTGAAAAATTATAGATGGTTGTTGCCTTAAGTCATTACATTTTGAAATTGTTTATTACAAAGAAATCGGTAAGTGATATGTCAGTGAATATTAACTTTCTCTGGGAACTGCTGCCCAATTTAAGTCATTCTAATTTCTTTTTGGGTTTAAGAATGTGCAACAGGACATGTTTTCATTCTGATGTAATCTTCAGAAGAGGATATTGTTTATTATAGACTTTTTACTTTACTAAAACCCCAAGTCCCTCCATCATCTTAAGAAACGTCAATATCCATATGGAAGATCCTTTCTAGTTTGATGTTTTCTTGACCTTCTGAATTCCAAGAAACTTAAACCCTATGACTCTTCAACAACCATTTCTTCTTGCCTAAATTGCTTCACACCAGAAATTATAATCTCTAACATCTGTTAGTCTCCTCTCGTGTCTCATCATATCTGATTTTCAAATTTATTTAGTTTCTATCCTTGGTTCCTTTATTTTCTGCAATTGTCAGCTCCTGTTGCTCTCACTTAAATGATAGACACTATTCATTGGCTCACTTAACTCCAACATCAAACCCTTCTTCCTGGTCCTCCCTCTATTATAGTGGCTAGAATGTTAAAGCTTTGAAGTTCTGGTCTTCTTTGCAACAAGAGATGCAATGTGACACACTTTTGTCCAAAGAGGTTAAGGGGAGACTCAATTGAAAACTGCCCTCCCAAAGTAACACTTCATTAAGAGAAAGTTTTTGATCCTTTCCTCCTCCTTTCTGCCTGGAACTCATATGGGATGATGCCCTTGTTCAGTAGCTATATTGCAACAACAAAAATAAAAGCCATGCAAAAAGGATGAGGAAGAAGAATGATATATTGATGTTACTGTGGAGTGAAAACATGACCCAAAACTCCTTCTTCAGGACTTTTGTTGTATGAGAAAAATAATTTCTTACTTATTTAATCTATTACATATGGTAAGGTTTTCTGTTGCTCATGACTGTACTGTAAAGTTATACTGATACAATGTCCTTCCCCATTTGTTCCTTCTGGATTTTTGTTTTGTTTTGTTTTTGAGATGGAGTCTCACTGTCTCGCATAGGCTGGAGTCCAGTGGCTTGATCTTGGCTCACTGCAACCTCTGCCTCCTGGGTTCAAGCGATTCTCCTGCCTCAGCCTCCTGAGTAGCTGGGACTACAGGCACACACCACCACACCCAGCTAATTTTTGTATTTTTAGTAGAGACGAAGTTTCACCATGTTGATTAGGCTGGTCTCGAACTCCTGACCTCGTGATCCACCCACCTCGGCCTCCCAAAGTGCTGGGATTACAGGTGTGAGCCACCGTGCCCAGCTATTCCTTCTGTATTTATTAACTCTTGCCTTCTATCACACTATCCTGAAATATTTCAAATTAGAATCTCTGAAACTGCCCATCTTCTGTTAGACTTGAATTATAAAGTCCTTCTAGAGAAATCATACAAGCATGTATTTTTACCACTACAAATTTATCATTTGCAGCTTTAGTATGTCCTCAGTACTAGAGTAAATTTTCCCTGTCTTCACTTAGTAACAGCTATTAATGTTTATCATTCTTTTTACTCTTTGCAATGTGACTTTGCAGAGTGCCCTACCCAATATCATTTTGTACTTTATATAGAGACCATAATATGGGAATTCCATTTCACTTTTCTTCTCCCTCTCCCTTCTTTCCCGAAAACTTATCTTTATCTATTCCCATCCTTATTTTTATATTCCCAGTTCAGTGGAGAAATACCCCTTCTTCTAACCAAAGCTAATTCCCTTTACTGTGCCCTAGTGGTCATTGCCTTCTACCTGCTCAGAGATCACTCTGCCTAAGTCATTCCCTCTTCTGTTTGTTCAACTACTCTCTCTTTGCTGGTTTTGTCTCCTAAGCATATAAATGTACTTGTATCTCCACTATCTTCAAACAGCACACTTTGTCTTTATTCATACCCATCTACCTATTGCCCTCTACCTCTCCACACTGCGTTTAGTCTTCAGTCTGCATTTAGTCTGTCTCCACAAAACAGTAGATTATTCTATTTTTACACTCTGCAAATCTTCTGCAGTTGTGGTTTAGAACCCACTACTCCGTTAAATTTGCTCTAATTAAGGTAAGCAGAATCCTTCTAATTGCCCAAATATGGTCTTTTCAATCTTTATCTCATTTTCTTTATTTGTCATTCACTCTCTTTTTGAAAACTCTGTGTATTAGTCAACTATTGCTGCATAACAAACCACCCCAAAACTCAGTGACTAAAGGAAAGCAATCATTTATTATTACAAAACAAGTCTGTGAGTTAGGTGGGGGTTGGTTGGTCTAGGCTGGGCTCAGCTGAGAATAACTTATTCTGCTGTGGGCAGTAAGCTACCTAGGTTTGTCCTTCTCATAGCAGAGACATAACAGTATGGGACCAATTGTGCAAGCTGCTTTTCAAACCTCTGTTTTTGTCATATTTTCTGGCATTTCATTGGCTAAAGTATGCCATATGATTGAGCCTAGAGTTAGAGTAGAAGAGCACTGAAAATGTACAGGATAATGGGAATGAATATAGGGAGGGGTAAAAATTAGTCATTAATGTAATTTACCTACTCTATTACCTTTTTTGTTTCTCTGTGTGTGTGTGTGTGTATGATCACTTCTTTTATAATTGTTATTGTCTATCTTTTACGGACTCTTCTACTGCCCATCCCATCCCTTGGATGTGAGTGTTTCCTAGTATGTCAGCCTCTGTGCTTATTTTTCTCTCTGCATACTCCTCCTGGGTGATCTAACTATCCCCTATATATTAAGGATTCTCAAATTTATATCTCCACATGTACCCTTCTTTAGACAAATTGAAGCATTTGTAATTTTCCACACATGCTTTTTCATGCCTCTATGCCTTCGTACATTCTGTTACTTTTTCCCGGCAGTTCCACCTTCTTTAGCTTCATTCACATCTATAGCTTCTCCAAGAATCAGACCAGCTGAAGCATCAGTTTCTCTTTTTTTCCTCTTACTTCAAAGACCAGGCGAGTGTTAGAACATAACAGGCTATTGACAAACTGTTATTGAAATAATTATTTAAAATAAAAGTAGCATGCATTTCATTTTGTTCCAAAATTTTAAACAAGTCATAGTCTGTTTGGCAAAGACATAACACCAGTATTTGTTTTAGACTACTAAGATGAAAGGTGACATATAACCAGATTTTATACTGCTCTTTTCCTCCTACTCCTCTTCAAGAAAGATTCACAACATGATACATACTGGCTGGGAGTGAATGATTCATTTTATTTGAACCTGAAATATAACCTCTAAATGATAGACCTTAAATGGTTCTTTTCCCACTTAGTGGATGGCATTGCTTCCTGGAGTTGACCTTTTGTACTTTCACTTTCATCTTATGTGTAAATGGCTGAATGTATTTTTGGTGGGTGATATGGCTGGGCTGTGTCCCCACCCAAATATCATCTTGAATGGTAGTTCCCATTATCCCCATGTGTCATGGGAGGGACTCAGTGGGAAGTGATTTGATCATAAGGGTGGTTTCCCCCATGCTGTTCTCATGATAGTGAGTGAGTTCTCACAAGATCTGATGGTTTTATAAGCATCATATGGTATATAAGCATTATATATGGTAGATCCACCAGCAGCTTGCACCATGCTGTCTGGCATTTCCCCTGCTTGCACTCATTCCCTCTCCTTCCACCCAGGGAAGAGGTGCCCTCTGCCAGAATTGTAAGTTTCCTGAGGCCTCCCCAGCTATATGGAACTGCGAGTCAATTAAACTTCTTTTCTTTATTAATTACCCAGTCCTGGGCATTTCTTTATAGTGGCATGAGAATGGACTAATAAAGTAAATTAGTACTGCAGGGAGTGTAGTGCTGCATCAAGTATACCCAAAAATGTGGAAGTGACTTTGGAAGGCTCAGAAGACAGGAAGATGTGAGAAAGTTTGGAACTTCTCGGAGACTTTTTGAATGGTTTTGACCAAAATACTGATAGTGATATGGACGATGAAGTCCAGGCTGAGGTGGTCTGAGATGGAGAAGAGGAACTTCTTGAGAACTGGAGCAAAGGTAACTCTTGCTATGCTCTAGTAAAGAGACTGGCAGCATTTTGCCTCTGCCCTAGAGACCTGTGGAACTTTGAACTAGAGAGAGATAATATAGGGTATCTGGTAGAAGAAATTTGTAAGCAGCAAAGCATTCAAGAGGAAACAAAGCATAAAAGTTTTAAAAATTTGCAGCCTGCTGATACATTAGAAAAGAAAACCCCATTTTCTGAGGAGAAATTCAAGCTGGCTGCAGGAATTTGCATAAGTAATAAGGAGCCCAATGTTGATCACCAAGGCAATGAGGAAAATGTCTCCAGGGCATGTCAGAGACCTTCATGGCAGCCCCTCCCATCACAGGCCTGGAGGCGTAGGAGGGAAAAGTCATTTTCTGGGCCAAGTCCAGGACCCCCCTGCTCTGTGCACCCTTGGTACTAGGTGCCCTGTGTCTCAGCTACTCCAGCCATGGCTAAAAGGGGCTAAGGTATAGCTCATGCCATTGCTTCAGAGGGTGCAAGCCCCAAGCCTTTGCAGCTTCCATGTGGTGTTGGTCTTGTGGGTGCACAGAAGAAAAGAATTGAGATTTGGGAACCTCCATCTAGATTTCAGAGGTTGTATGAAACACCTGCATGTCCAGGCAGAAGTCTGCTGCATGGGCAGAGACCTCATGGAGAGTTTCTGCTAGAGCAGTGCAGAAGGGAAATGTGGGGTCAGAGCCCCCACACAGAGTCCCCACTGGGGCACTGCCTAGTGGAGCTTGTGCCATGTACCTGGAGCTTGTGCCATGCACCTGGAAAAGTCACAGACTTTCAATGCCAGCCTGTGAAAGCAGCCGGGGGTTGGGGGTTTGAGGCTTAGTACCCTGCAAAGCCACAGGGGCGGAGTTGCCCAAGGCCATGGGAGTCCGCCTCTTGCATCAGCAGGATCTAGATATGAGTCTATTGCGGGATCTGGCCAGCAGCCCACAATGCAACAGGGCTCTCTCTTTGTTCCCAGGTGGATCAGCAGGTCGAGAAATAATAGACACACACAAGATAGTGAAAGCTGGGTCCAGGGGGGTCACCGTCTTCTGGTCCTGTGATGCCACCAATGCACTGGATATACTAGCATCTATTATTAAGTTTAGTGAGGGCAGGGGTAGGTTAGTGAGGGATTTAGGGTCATTTGATATGAAGTGAGATGGTCACATGGGGATGAAGTAATTCTTTAACATAACATCTGTATGCAGAAGTACAGTATACAGAGATAAGAATTTACAATATAGTGTGTGCATCAGTAATTTCTAACAGAGCCTTAAAACGGAAACACAGTCTTTCCATAACCTATGATTAGCAAGATATTAATCAGCAGTAACA
>NW_012101536.1:86851-91126 GCF_000951045.1 Mandrillus leucophaeus | reverse complement strand
CTAACATGGTGAAACCCCGTCTCTACTAAAAATACAAAAAACTAGCCGGGCGTGGTGGCGGGCGCCTGTAGTCCCAGCTACTTGGAGGCTGAGGCGGCAGAATGGCGTGAACCCGGGAGGCGGAGTTTGCAGTGAGCCGAGATCACGAAGCCACTGCACTCCAGCTTGGGCGACACAGCAAGACTCCGTCTCAAAAAAAAAAAAAAAAAAAAAGACTTTGGGGGACTGTTCGGAAGGCATGACTGTGTTTTGATATGTGAGGACATGAGATTTGGGAGGGGCTAGGGTGGAATGATATTGTTTGGTTGTGTCCCCACCCAAATCTCATCTTGAATTTTAGTTCCCATAATCCCCACTTGTTATGGGAGGGACCAGGTAGGAAGTGATTGGATCATGGGGGTAGTTTCCCCCATGCTGTTCTCATGACAGTGAATGGGTTCTCAGGAGATCTGATGGTTTTATAAGTGTCTGGCATTTCCCCCGCTTGTACTCTTTCTCTCTCCTGCCACCCTGTGAGGAGGTGCCTTCCACCATCATTATAAGTTTCCTGAGGCCTCCCCAGCTATGTTGAACTGTGAATCAATTAAGCCTCTTTTCTTTATAAGTTAGCCAGTCTCAGGCAGTTCTTTGTAGCAGCGTGAGAACGGACTAATACAGTGGGGAAAGCACAGTATGTTCAACCATGTCATTGGTGTTTAACATATATTATGCAATGCTCCATTAAATTTGATAGAATAAGCATAATTCTATCAAAACATTTTCTCATGCAGCTTACCCTCATCAAGCTGAGTGTTAATGCCTACCTTTCTGATAAGTAATTTACTGTGAAATTTACACATTAGCAGTCACTGCATAACAGGGCATGGTATGAATGCCATAAACTGGACAACTGGATGAGGACATAGACTCTGTGTTGAGTTAGAAATAAACAAGCAACTACAGAAAAATCTTCTAATAGTGCCACTGATTTGTTGATCAAAGACTACCTATCAGTATAGACCATCATAAGGGACCTCAATAAAACCAAAATTATAGCAATTGAACTTTATTTTTTAAATTTTTTAACGTGGTTTTTTTTTAAGAGTCTTGCTGTGTTGCCCAGGTTGGAGTGCAGTGGCATGATCTTGGCTCACTGCGATCTCCACCTCCCGGGTTCCAGCAATTCTCATGCCTCAGCCTCCTGAGTATCTGGGATTACAGGTGTGTGCCACCACACCCATGTAATTTTTGTATTTTTAGTAGAGACTGAGTTTTGCCATGTTGGCCAGGCTGGTCTCTAACTCCTGGCCTCAAGTGATCCACCTGTCTCAGCCTCCCAAAGTGCTGAGATTACACACGGGACAAATCACACCCCACTGCAGTTGAACTTTAAAACACTCTATGTTCTACAACACCACATTGCCTCACCACACACCCCTCTTAGCTCTCATTCATTAACTTAAAAACAAAAACATGTATTGAATCATGCATAGATCTTTGCACTAGAAATACAATGGGGAGCAGGATAGACCAGTTCCCTGCTTCTTATGGGGTTTACATTTGAGTAAGAGATACAAGATAAGCAGTTTGGCAGTTACAGTAAACACTGGAAGGAGTGGGATTAAAAACAAAGGAGAAAGAAGAAAAATGTTGTTCCATGGTCTATGAATAAGATAGAAGGAACGAACTGTCAAAGAACCTGTGGAAGAATTACCACTCTGTTATAAGGGAAGCAAATAATAGCTAAGCATGCAAGTGTGTTCTTTCATTCAATGGCAAGAAGTTAAAGGAGCCCTCAAATGATGGATCCAGTTTCTTGCTAAAGTGGGAAGCAATATGTTGATAGTGACAGGAATGTTCTGGAGTCAGAGAGTTGGAGAGTGGGAAAATGTTTGAAATGGCTGTGGTGGGGAACCAAAGCTGAATAGATCAGAGAATCATCAGAGGTTTCCCCTCCTGCTCTGAGAACCCCATTGTGGATGCAGACCACAGAGTTACAGAGCCCTAGTCTGTTCATTGAGAGACATTTTCAACCAGCCTAGATTTAGGTGGAGAAAAGTCAATGAATTGGATCAATTCAAGAGTTTCGCTGGGTTAATTTTTTAACCAACAAAGAATCAGAGAAAAATTACAGTTTTCTTCGCTATGTGACAATTCCTAAAAGAAATAGCCAAAAACCAAATACCAAAATGACTCCAGGAGAGATTATCCTAGTTAAAAGCCCTCAGTGAGGGCCTCATACAAATTTAAACACGATTCCACCACACTGACCTGATGTCCTCACTATAATGACTGACAATCTCTTGACTCCAAATACCCCCATTCTATCAAACATTAACTCAGAGTAAAATGGAGATAAGACCATGTGGACAGAAAACCCTTTGTAAACAGTTTTTGTTGTTCTCCAAGTCTTTGTCTCTGTTTAGAAGGAGAAAACTGAGACTTGAATGTTTCAATCAGTGCCTATTTCTAATTTTTACACCTTGAAACAGCCCCACTAGGAATGAGAAATGTGTATAATCATGTTACTTCAGCACCTTGTTCAACATCGACATCATCCATGTCTTTACCTAAGGAGAATGGAATATAATTATGATTGTTATAAGGAGAAAATTATCCACAGTCCCTTAATGTCAACTGAGGCCAATCTATATATGTTTACATTTGATTATGCATTTGAAAACCAGGGCTGCATCATGGGTTTAATAAGTATACATGATTGGTGCTGATGCTTGGCAAATGCTTTGTTATGTGTAAAACCATGATACAAATGCTCATTTTGTTCATATTCAGTGTTTTTTTCCTCCCTGTACAAAGGTCACTTTGTTTTAAAATTAACTACTTTAAAAGTCCTCATCTGGCTTATGAATAAATATTTAAAATGTGCTTTGACTATGAAGAAGGTCATTAGCGTATGCACTTTGACAATGAATGATTCCCTGTGATAAAGCTGCAGATTTTTGATGAGCAAAATGACTATACCTAATGAAGCCATTTTATGCTTGTAAATACATTACTCCAGCTCTTCAAAAACACCAAGAAACATCTTTTGTGAGACATGGCTTAGAAGAATTACAAAGATTAAGAGCTGAGTATAACTAAATGAATCTCCTTGCATGTGTTCTTTCCCTGAAACAGTACCGAACCAATTCATGCAGCACAAGCATTTTTCTTATCCAGTTTATATTCCCCTTCAATGCAATAAAGCATTATAATAAACAACAGGGTCAGTTTATGTACCCTGTATCAAAAAGCCATCATTCTTTCCACTAAAAGACAGACACTAAATAAAAAACAGATTTTTTTCTCTGTGAGGGAAGGAAATATTCTCAGTTTGATATTTGTTTAAAGTTTGTAATATGAGGATGAGGTGGGGCATAAATTAGCCACAACACTAGTAGAAGTTTTAGTTAAATAAATGGTTAAAAAATCACAACCTTCACTAGAAATGGTAGGCACAAGAGGGACCAAAACACAAAAAAACTAAGTTTTCCAAACCTTAGCCAAAAACATTCTTATTGTGATTATGCAGGCAGAGCATGCCTGAAACATAAATGTAGTTTCATCTTTACATGAACAAATACTAAAGCATAATAAAATTGTACGGCAGAGACAAGGGCAGGAGAAAAAAAAAAAAAAGAAGGGATATAAGATGTCTCATATAGAATCTATGAACGTCTGGAGAAAAGGGATCAACCTATATGGAAAAGTCTTATTTCCTGTTTTTCCTTGGTGCCTGCTTATTTCCCCCACCCAGTATGTTTATCATGGCACTGTACTCTAGGATTTGTACTCAGTTGTCCCTATTCACTCCTACTCACATGTATGAAAAAGCCAGGGAAAAATATCAAGTCAAAATCACAGAACCTGATATAAATGTTGTCCCCTAGCTGATAATACAAAGCTTCTTGTACCACTCTCCTGGCTACAATGCCCGCAGTAGGATGTAAAAGAGGCACCAAGAAAAAGAGGAATCCTCACTCCTGCTTAGATGTTGGCTTCAAAAATATTTTATGTTCATCCAGATGCAGTGGCTCATACCTGAAATCTCAGCACTTTGGGAGGGCGAAGTGGGCAGATCACTTGAGGTCACGAGTTCAAGACCAGCCTGACCAGCATGGCAAAATCCCATCTCTACTAAAAATACAAAAATTAGCCAGGCGTGGTGGTGCACACCTGTAGTCCCAGCTACTTGGGAGGATGAGGCAGGAGAATCACTTGAACCTGGGAGGCAGAGGTTGCAGTGAGCCAAGATCACACCACTGCACTTCAGCCTGGATGATAGAGAGAGATCTT
>NW_012101536.1:84865-85781 GCF_000951045.1 Mandrillus leucophaeus | reverse complement strand
TGTGCATCAGTAATTTCTAACAGAGCCTTAAAACGGAAACACAGTCTTTCCATAACCTATGATTAGCAAGATATTAATCAGCAGTAACAGTTGCAACAAAAGCTGGTTGCAATCAATCAATAGAAACAGACGTGAAGCTAGACAACCAGTTAGACCAGAAATTCTCAGAAGGGAGTATGCCTTAACCCTAAAGAGGCCTAGAAGAGCCATGGCAAGATGAGGGTGTTTATAGCCCTATCTTACCCATATGAACAGGCACCCCTCATGCATCCATTTATAGGCTCTCCACGAGGGTTGCATTCCATTCCCAGAGCTATGAACATCTGTTTTTCTGGGATAGGAATCTTGGTGATGTGAAACCTCCCTGACTGCACGTCTGTTCATAGGCTCTCTGCAGGGAGAAGCACATCACGTGCTGTTGGCTCATTCTGGCAGTCCAACCTGGCATTGTCTTTACACAATCCTGCATGCAATTCTGTATTTACAGTAATCAGGAGCATTTCACCTTTTATTCCATAGCAATAGTTTCAGGAGGTCTCCCTACACGAGTCGAAGGAGATCATTTTGGAACTTTAAGGTTTAATGACTGCCCTATTAGATTTCGGACTTGCATGGGCCCTGTAACCCCTTTGTTTTGGCCCACTTCTCCCATTTAGAACAGGTGTATTTATTTGCCCAATGCCTGTACCTCCATTGTATCTAGGAAGTGACTAACTTGCTTTTGATTTTGCAGACTCATAGGTGGAAGGAACTTCTCTTGTCTCAGATGAGACTTTGGACTTGCACTTTTGAGTTAATGCTGGAGTGAGTTAAGACTTTGGGGGACTAGCCGGGCGCGGTGGCTCAAGCCTGTAATCCCAGCACTTTGGGAGGCCGAGGCGGGTGGATCACGAGGTCAGGAGATCGAGACCATCCT
>NW_012101536.1:61037-84815 GCF_000951045.1 Mandrillus leucophaeus | reverse complement strand
AAAAAAAAAATATATATATATATGTATATATACACACACACTTCATATTTAATCATCCGACTTTCTGACCCCAACTCTCTTTCCTTCCATCTCACTTTTTCTAGACCTTTCACCACAGTAATTATCTGATACCATTTGGACCTAGCGTTCAATGATCCTATCACTTTTTTGCTGTCCATCATTACTTACCAAGCTTAGAATCCACAATCTATCAGACCAATCACTCCCCTGAAAATGCCTTCAAAGGCCATGATTCTCTCTTCCTCTATCAAAATCACTTGGAAAAGCCCCAATCCGGGTTAACCCTACTCTTCTGCATATGCTTCCAAGAGCTAAACATGGCCAGAGGCTGCAACATCTATGATTGTTTTCATTTTAACATTATGACCACAAAACCCAATTGAGTTGCCTGAGATTTTGCCATATTTTTCTAATTTATTTCTTTCCCCGCACTCTGAGAAAATCCAGTGTCCTCTCTCATCTAACGTCAAACTTCAAATATAACTTCTAATGTAACTTTCATATTCTTATCTAATTTCTTTACATTATTTGAGTGATTGTCTAAATGTCATTTTCTCAGAGAACTCTTCCCTCTTCATCTTATCTATAGTAGCCTCACCCTAGTCACTCTCTATTTTCTTACTTTTCTTATCTCTTCTTTATAACACTTACAGCTACCTCATGTCATGTGTGTGTATATATATACACACACACACACATATATAATGTAAGAGTTAAAGAGGAAAGAAACATGAAACACAGCTTGACAGTTAAAGACACGTTTACTTTAGATAAAACCTGAAAGGGGCTTCTGACCAATTTTTTGGTCAGGAGCACTTTCTCTTACAGACTGAGAATATATTTGTTTTAGGGTGAGGGGGCTTATCACTATCTTGGAATGTTTCAGTGTGAGGGAGAGGTTTTATGGCAGAGTTGGAATGTCTTTAGGAGGAAGGGAGTTTACCTTTGGACAGACATCTTTCTGGCTGAAGGGGGATTATCTTGAGGCTGGCATCTTCCCAGCCAAAGGGAGATGATCTCAGGGCTAGCATGTGTCTATGGTCGGGGAGGAGTTTGGAATGTTTCTGGTTGGAGATGTTATTTGTGGTTTATGGTCATGCTGACCTTAGCCATTAGGCTGATGCCCTTTCGATTTAGGCAGTTTTTTATTAAGTGAACTTTAGAATGAGGGGCTTACCCAAGATGGCGATGTTCCTGCTCTGTCATATAATACAGATTATATACATATCTTATATATATATATCTACATATGATAAATATATGTGAGATATATATATGATATATATATATAGTGCTTGTGTATTGTCTGCCTTTCCAAATAGATCATAAACTCCATAGAGATGGGCAATCTTTCTTGTTCATTCCCATCTTCTAATACAGAATTTCTTAACCTCAGCATTATTGACATTTTATGGCAAATAACTTACTGTGGGGGACGGTCATGTGCGTTGTAAGAAGTTTGGCAGCATCCGTGGCCTCTAACTACTATAAGCCAGTAGGTCTCACCCTACTTATGACAATCAAAAATGTCTCCAGGCATTGCCAAATCTCCCTGGGGTGGAAGTGGGGGCGAGAGTAAAAATCTGCTCTGGTTAAGGACTGCTTCTCTAATACAACGTTTGGCAATAGAGGGTGCTAAGTAAACCTTTGTTGAATGAATGAATGAATAAATGACAAACCCATAGCGCACAAAAACATTCCCAAGAAGTAGCAAATGTATTGTTCTAATGTCCAGCAGAACTATGTTTCAACCTGTCCAGCAAAAGTGAATTTACCTTGTTGTAATATCTGAAGGGGAAAAAAAGATTTTGCACCAAGGTTTCTCAACCCTGACTGACTTCATGTTATAATCACCCAACTGGGGAAGCTTCTGAAAAACTACTGATGCCAGTTTTGATTCCAGAACAATTAAATCAGAATCTCAGGGGGGTGGGGTCTAGCAAATAAATTTTTTAACACCTCATCCTGTGCTTCTGATTTGCAGCCAGTGTTAAAATCCTATTCCTTTCAATTCTCCAAAGACAAGTATTACAGCATAGCAATCCTCATTGTCAGTACATTTCTCCTCACACGTCTACATTAGTGATCAATTCCTTGGAAATGAAAAAAAGGATATCTCAGCACAGTAACTTCCTGCTCCATTTATATCTTCTATTCCCTGCCCCATTGTAGATCTATGTTCATCCTAAGTAAGGTAATTTAAAAATTAGTGTTCTATTTTTGGTAATTAGTTCTGGTAATTAAAAAAAGTATTACTTTGCAATTTTCTTTTGTAATAATGGCTTGTGCTATGGAAGAAAATTCATTTTGTCATACTGGGACCAGATGTTACAAAGGCCTTGAAATAGTACTATGTGAGAGTCTTGACTACAGTGGCTTACATCCTAGAAACAAAAGAATGATAGAAGAAGATACCTACAAAAGAGCCTGTAGGGAAGTAGAGTTAGCATTTTAAATTAGAGAGTTCTATGAATACTTATATCATGGCCTACTAGTGACAACATTAATAACTGACTTTAAGTATCTTATTCAAATCCACAAAGTTTTTCACTCCCAAAGTGGTACGTTGTGACTCGATCAATAAACTCTGGTTCTCAAAGATGAATCGTTTTGAAGTAAAATAAATACTTTCCAATTCCCAGAATGTTTTCTTATGAGAGTATGTGTTTTTCTATGGTTTGAAATTGAAGGACTGCCAGCTACAAAACAAATAGACAAATTATCTATCACCATATTCCAATCATTGTTCATAAAAGTAATGATTAAATTCCTCAAGCAAGATAAACTACTTCACATAAAGTACTTCTTGTACTTCAAAAGAATATGTGTTCTGCAGTTGTTGTATTCAGAGTTCTACACACATCAATTATAAAATCTGTTAATCATATTGAACAAATTTCCTTTATCTTTTCTAATGTACTTTTTTCTAGCTTATTCTGTCATCTATTGAGAGGAGCATTAAAATCTTCCATACAACTGTGAATTTATCTTTTTCATCTTTTAACTGTATTCATTTTTATTTTGCATATTTAAGTGCATAACATTTTGGACTCTTATGTCCACCCATTGAATTGATTCTTACCATTATAAAACACGTCTCTTTTCCTCTAGTAACGTCTTTTGCTTAAAACTTACTTTATTTGAGATTAAAACATACATGTCAGCATTAAATAATGTTGCATTTTGCATCCTTTTACTTCAAATTTTTCTGTATCCTTGATATTTTTATGTGACTTTTATAGTCAGCATATAAGTGGAGTGTGTTTTGTTCTGTCCTTGGTTATTTAAGTGGAATGTATGATCTACTTATATTTATTATAAATAAGATATATTTAGAGTTAAATCTATCATTTTATTATTTTTACATATTTATCTCGCTTTTACTATGTTCTTTTTTTCTCTCCTTTGCCTTCTTTTGGGTTAACTGAGTATTGTTAAAATTCTATTTCTCTACTCTGTTAGCATGGTAATTATACATTTAAAAAAACTTTTCATTTAGTGCATTTTACTCTATACAAAAATGCATCCTTGATTTATCAAAGTATAATATTACTTGATACCTTACCCATTTCTTGAACAATAAAAGGACATTTGAACACTTTAACTCAATTTATCCTCCTCTCAATTTATATGCTACTGTTATTCTGTATTTGAATTTGGCATATAATTTAAATTCCACAGATATTATTATCATTGTTTTATAGAGTTCATAATCATTAAATGTAGCCCTGTAATTACTCTTCATTTCTTCCTACATCATCCAAATTTCTACTAAAATTAGTTTGTATTTTGCCAAGAGTATAAATTTTTGCATTTCTTGAAATGTACTGCTGGCAACTAATTTCATTTTTATTGGCCTAAATTTTTGTTATTTCATCTTTATTTTTGAAGGATTTTTTGCTGTATAGACATTCTAAATTCATAGTATTTTCTTTCAGTGTTTTGAAGGTGTCAAAATACATTGTCTAGGATGCCCACTTTCACCACTCTATTACTGAAAGTCCTAGCCAGAGCAATTAGGCAAGATAAAGGAACAAAAGGCATCCAAATTGGAAAAGAAGAAGTCAAATTGTTCCTATTTGAAGGTGACATGATCTTCTATCTAGAAAGCCCTAAAGATTCAGGAGAAGAATCCAAGCCAGCAATGGAGCAATCACTTTCTAGAGATATTTGCATGACAAAAAAACCAGGTGCTAATAGTCAAGACAATGGGAAAAAAAAAGGCATTTCAGAGATCTTTGAGGCAGCCTCTCCCATAACAGGTTCAGAGACCCAGGAGGAAAAAATGGTTCCTGGGCCAGGCCCGCAGCCTCATTACCCTACACAGCTTCAGGACACTGCTCCCCACATCCCAGCTGCCCAAACTCCTGCTTTGGCTCAAAGAGTTTTAAGTACAACTTGGACCACAAGCTCCAGAGGGTGCAAGCCATAACCTAGGCAGTTGCCATATGGTGCTAAGCCTGCAGGCATGCAGAGTGCAAGAGTTAAGGAGGTTTGGCAGCCTGCACCCAGCTTTCAGAGGATGTATGGAAAAGCCTAGGAATCCAGGCAGAAGCCTGCTGCATGGGCAGAGACCCTACAGAGAACCTGTACTAGGAAAGTGAGGAGGGGAAATGTGGGGTTGGAGACCCCACACAGAGTCCCCACTGGGGAACTGGCTTGTGGAGCTGTGGAAAGGGGACCACCATCCTCCAGACCCCAGAATGGAAGACCCGCTAACAGTTTGCAACTTCAGCATGGAAAATCCATGGGGGCAGAGCTGCCCAAGTTCTTGGGAACCCACCCCTTGCATCAGCGTGCTCTGGATTGTGGGACATGGAGTCAAAGGAGATTATTCTGGAGTTTTAAGATTTAATGAGTGTCCTGCTTTGTTTCAGACTTGAATGGGGCTCATCTTTCTTTTGGCTGATTTCTCCCTTTTGGAACAGGAGTGTTTACCCTATGCCTGTACTTCCATTGTATCTTGGAAGTAAACAACTAGTTTTTGATTTTACAGCTCATAGATGGAAGATACTTGCCTTATCTCAGATGAGACTTTGAACTTGGGACTTTTTTGAGTGAGGCTGAAAGGAGTTGAGACTTTTGGGGGACTACTGGCAGGGGATAACTGTATTTTGCAATGTGAGAAAAACATGAGATTTGAGGGGCCAAGGGTAAAATGATATAGTTTGGATGTTGTCCACTCTAAATCTCATGTTGAAATGTAATCCCCAATGTTGTATATGGGGCCTGGTGGAAAATGTTTGCATCATGGAGGCAGATCTCTCATGGCTTGGTGCTGTCCTCAGGATAGTGTGTGAATTCACATGAGATCTGTTTGTTTAAAAGTGTGTGCCACCTCTCTCCCATTTTTCTCTACTCTGGCCATGTGATGTGCCTGCTCCTGCTTCACCTTCCACCATGAGTAAAAGCTTCCTGAGGCTTCCCCAGAAACCAAACAGATGCCGGCATCATGCTTGTACAGCCTCTGAAACTACGAGCCAATTAAAACCTCTTTTGTTTATAAATTACCCAGCCTCAGTCTCAGGTATTTCTTTTCTTTTTTCTTTCTTTCTTTCTTTTTTTTTTTTTTTTCGAGACAGAGTTTCGCTGTTGTTGCCCAGGCTGGAGTGCAATGGCACAATCTTGGCTCACTGCAACCTCCACCTCCCAGGTTCAAGTGATTCTCCTGCCTCAGCCTCCCAAGTAGCTGGGATTACAGGCATGCACCACCATGCCCAGCTAATTTTGTATTTTTTAGTAGGACGGAGTTTCTCCATGTTGGTCAGGCTGGTCTCAAACTCCCAACCTCAGGTGATCAGCCCACATTGGCCTCCCAAAGTGCTGGGATTATATGCATGAGCCACTGCGCCTGGTCAGGTATTTTTTATGGCAATGCAAGAACAACCCAAAACACCAACACAATGAGATGATAAATGTGCAAGGTGATGGACATCCTAAATATCCTGATTTGATCATGACACACTTTATGCATTTATCGAAATGTCACTGTGCATCCCATAAATATGTAAAATTATGGGGTATCAATTTGAAAATACATTGTCTTTGAGTTTCCACTGTTTCTGTGAGAAGTCAGATTTGAATATTCTTGTTTCACTTGTGAAGGTAATTTGTCTTTTTGGGGTGAGGCAGTGATACTTTACAATTTTTCTCTTTCCTTTGATTTTCAGCCATTTTATTGTGAGGTGCCAAAATACAGTTTTTTTATTCATTTTGCTTGGGGATCATAGGGATTCTTGGACCTGTGGCTTAAGATCTGTGCTAAATATTCTCTGTCTCTCCACATACACAGTCCACACTCCTTCATGCTTTGGGAAACTGACCTATATGGATTACAGTCGTTCCCATGTCCTCTAGTTTACAGTTGGGTTCAGCTAATGAGAAACAGCAATAAGGAATCAGAGGGAAGGAGAAAGGGTCAGGATAATTATTCCCTGGGTTCCCTTTGTGGAGGCCACCTCGGGCTTGTTATATCCCTTGACAAAAGATCATTTTTCCTCTTAAAGTGGACTTGTCAACATGACTGTTTAATCCTCTTTCCCCTCAAACTTCACAGCTTAGGAGTAGTGACAGCTTCACTGTTGTTAGCCCCATGCACTTGCCGTTAGTTCACCTGCCCACATCTTTGTAAATGAGCACTCTTCAATTTATGCCAACATTAGTGTGCCATCTGCTTCTTCTTGACAACTTGATTGATACAGAACTGGTACCATAATTTTATGTGTCAACTTGGCTGAGCCACAATGCCCAGATATTTGGTCAAACATTATTGTGGATGTTTCTGTGAGGATGTTTTGGTTGACTTTACATTTAAATCACTAGACTTTCAGTAAAGCAGATTGCCTTCTATAATGTGGGTGAGCCTTATCTAATCAGTTGAAGGCCTGACTAGAACGGAAGGCTGACCTCCCCAGAGCAAAAGGAAATTCTCCAGCAGATAGTCTTTAGGCTTTATCTGTAACATTGGTACTTCTTGGTTCTGTATCAAGCTGCTTCTGGAGTCTAACTGTAACCCTTTCCTGAGCCTCCAGCCTGTTTGGTCTACCTCATGAGATTTTGGACTTGCCAAGCTTCTAGAATTGTGTCAGCCAACTACTTAGAAGAAGTATTTTTTGATAAAATTAATGATATTAATATTTTAAAAGTGTGTATGGCAAAAATTATCTTAAGCAAAATAAAAAAAGGAAAAACTGGGAGAAAGAATGTGCAACTTATCACAAACACAAGGATAATTTGTTATTTATAAAAAGTTCTCAAAAATCAACAAGATAAAAGATTAAGAGTGCAGTTCGAAAATGGGAAAGGGATAGGAAGAAACAGTTCAAAAAAAGGAAAATATAAGGGACTCTTAAATATCTTAAAATAAATCTCTTTATATACACACATACTCAAAATGAAATTCTGAGAATTGGTTGTTCATATACTTAACGGAGCACATGGATAATGTTACTGGGAAGAAATAGGGCATATGTAATTCATGACCATGATGTGGCATAATGATTACTCACTTGATCACCAGAGGATGTAATGCTGGTAGAGGGCAAGGCACTGAAGGTCAAGTGGCTGTAGCACTTAATCTCTATAGCAACAAAGTTTCTTATAAAGATTGTGGAGTCACCTGGTGTTTTATTATAGCTTTAGAAAGCACAGATAGGGAAAATATAAGAGTTGTAAATATGAAATGAAGAACATGAATTTAACACTAGTCTGGATTCAGGACTAGATCTAAAATATATATATACACACACACATATATATATGTGTGTGTATATATATTTTTAAACTAGAAGACCTCCACGTCAGACTTAAGGCAGTCCCTCATATCTTAGAGCTATACCACATCACATTGATCCATGACATAGTTGACATTAATTGGAACTGTAATCACAGAGTCCGTGGAAATATAGTAGATATAGAGCATAAAATGTGCTGCTTGACATATAGAGGAGGTCCATCATCTATTATAGCATTTAAGTTGGTCACACAACCACCTGCAATCAAAAACACTAGCAATGATCAGTGGAAGTAAAAGGGAGAGGGGATGAGGTAACAGAATAGTTTCTATAGTCCCTGCCTCTGTAGCTGGGCAAGTGGATGGATATTGATGGAGAAAAGTGATAGCCTATACTGGGTTCCTGAAACTATTCCTTATAGATCTGCTATATCCACCATCCCAGCACACAGCGTTGTAAATAAATCCTCCCTGAATTATTATTTTGGGAGTTTAATCTGCTTCCTACAGAGACTCTGACTAATATGTTCTTTCATCGGTTTTGGAAGACCTTCAGCTAATATTTCATCAAATATTGTTTCTGTCCATTCTGTCTCATCTCCTTCTGGAAATCTCATTATGTATGTTAAACTTTCTCTGTATGCTTTCTTCTGTATTTTAGATTAATTTATGTCTCTGTGCTTCACTTTGGCTATTTTATTCAGTCCAATTTTTTTTTTTTTTTTTTTTTTTAGACAGAGTCTCACTGTGTCACCCAGGTTGGAGTGCAGTGGCCTGATCTCAGCTCACTGCAAGCTCCGCCTCCTGGGTTCATGCCATTCTCCTGAGTAGCTGGGACTACAGTTGCCTGCCACTATGCCTGGCTGATTTTTTTTTTTTTTTTTTTTGTATTTTTAGTAGAGACGGGGTTTCACCGTGTTAGCCAGGATGGTCTCGATCTCTTAACTTCGTGATCTGCCCACCTCAGCCTCCCAAAGTGCTGGGATTACAGGTATGAGCCACTGCACCCGGTCTATTCTGTCCAATTTTTTAAGCTTCACTAAATCTGCAGCTTTGTCGGAACCACTATAGAACCGATTCTTTGTTCTTTTTTAAAAATTGGTTATTGTACTTTCCACTTCTAGAAATTCCATTTGTAAACTTTTTATAATTTCAAGTTCTTGGATGAAATTCTCAACCTTGTCTTTTATTTCTTTTAATATAGTAAGCATAGTTATTTTAAAGTCTGTTTCTGATAACTCCATCATCTTCATCCCTGGTTGGGCTGTTTCCATTGTCTATTGATTTAAGATAATGTTGTCTTGTCTCGTTATGTGTCTAGTTATGTTTTATTGTCCACTTGATGTATGCAAAAAATCATATGTCTGATTTGAGACCTAAGATAATGTTTTCTTCCTTCAGAGAGAATTTACATTTGCTTCTAGAAGTTGGCTAGAGGCATTAGCAATTCCAGATCACCTTAATTCAATTTCAGGGGTTTGGGTAATTTAAAACTGAGATTCAGTCTACAAGATCAAGTTTGAGTGTTTTACTCCCAGGGTTTAATCCATGGGGTTTCAACCCAAAGCGAGACTGTTTACCAGAATCATCTTCCTTGGCAGGCCATGCAGTCTGATTATTTTACCCCTTGGCCCATAAACAAAAGGCTTAGCATCTTCTCACCTTGAGATAAATGCCATGCTCATCCCAAATGCCATGCTTATCTTTCTGGGTTTCATTATTCTATGTCTTACATCCATAATTCTTCCCCATCTTGTTAAAAATCCAATTCCCTTAAGCAAATGTCTATTACATTTTGTCCAACCTTTGTAATTATCAGTGAAAGAGATGGTCCTAATTGCATAGTCTACCATTACAGAAGCCTTTAAATATAATTTTAGTGGTTTGTAAAGTGGGTCCAAATGTTTTTTATCAGCTACTTCCATGGGGAATCTTTCCCAACAATATAATTTATTCAGATTTATGGAAAAATCATTATTAAAAATGCATTCACAGGAATTGCTTATGGCTATTCAATGCATAGAGCCAGATATAAAATATTATATGGGTGAAAGCAAGATTGAGGGTCTCACTAAAGCATTGAAAGAGACTTTATTTGGAAGCTTTTACAAATTCATTTTTAACACCCTTTCTATTTTATTTTTTTATATAATTACATAATGTAAAGAAAATATTTTTTCACCAAGCCCCATACAGATGCCCACAAAGCCCCTCCAGTTTACCTCAATGTGCCACATAAATATTATCCTCTATGTGGGCCATAGCATGGAAAAGTTTGGAAAGGACTGACCTACCAACATTTATTTTACATCCATTTTTTTTTTCTTGCTGGCAGAACTCACTTTTCACCATACAGAATGAAAAAACCAACATTTGTTGTCCCATATGTTTTGCCTAGTGGGGAGTCACGTGGCCCAATCTTGGCCAATGGAACCTGTGGAGAAAATTCCTGAGGACTTGAAATAAAGATTTGCTTTCCTTAGAAAATCCGATCAACCCCAGGAAACACTCATCTTATTCACTGAACGTGGTATCTTTGTTCCTAGCGATATCAGAACTAATGCAGCCATGTATGACCATAAGGCTAAAGGTTGCTGATATGCTGAGGATATCGGCATGGAAAGATGAAAAGCACAGAAGCCCCCAAAATTTGTTGAGCAACTAAATGAACCTGGAATATCTCTGCCTCTGTGTATGTATTAGTCTGTTCTCTCATTGCTTTACAGCAATGAGAACTACTTGAGACTCGATAATATATAAAGAAAAGAAGTTTAATTGGCTTGTGGTTCTGCAAGCTGCACAGGAAGCAGAGTGACTCCTGCTTCTGGGGAGGCCTCAGGAAACTTACAATCACGGTGGAAGGTGAAGGGGAAGCAGGCACATATAACATGGCTGGAGCAGGAAGAAGAGAGAGAGGGGGGAGGTGCTACACACTTTTAAGCAGCCAGATCTCATAATAACTCACTCACTTACTATCACAAGAACAGCACTGAGGGGATGGTGCTACCCTATTCATGAGAAATCTGCCCCATGATCCAATCACCTCCCACCAGGCTCCACCTCCAACACTAGGGATTACAATTCAACATGAGATTTGCTGGGGACACAGATCCAAACCATATCAGTCTGGTTATATAAGAAAATAAATGTCATTATTTCACCTCATCCTATTTGGGTCTTCTGTTACTTGCAACCACAGGATGTTAGTTAATAAACCCACTTGTAGTTTTAAAGCATGACCCCCAAATTATTTGACACTTCTCCCATTGAGAAGTGGATTCTGTGTCCCCTCCCCTTGAATCTGAGTGAATGTTTCAATGATTAGAGTATGGTAGAAGGGCCACTGTGTAACTTGTGACACTAGGTGATAAAAGGCGACATATCTTCTGCCATGCTCGATGGAACACTCATGCTTGGAGCTTTGAGTTGCCATGTAAGATATCTGGCCACCCTAAGACTGCCATGATGGTAAGAAGCCAATCCACTCATTGGGGCCATGTGTTGTTGCTCCAGTTGGCAGTGCTAATATTTGATTCATCCAAGCCCAGATATCAGACATGTGAATGAACAAGTCTTCAGATGATTCTGGTCCCCACTATTGAATTTCCTCCAGTCTTTGAGTCTCCCCACCTGAGGCCCCAGACATCGCAGAGCAGAGGCAAATTATTTCTGCTGTGCCTTGTTCAAATTTCTGATCAAAAGAATCCATGAGCATAATACAGTAAATAAACTGCTAAATTCTGGGGTAATTTATTACACAGGAATGATAACTGGAACAACACTTCTTCATCTCACTTTATATGCATCATGAATGATCACATAACACAAACTTGAGATGTGCTGGTGCAGCCCTTGCAGTATTAAGATTAGGTAACTTAAGGATTTAACCCACCCAGGCATAGAAACAGTTCTTTAGGGAAATAAAACTGATGATGTTCACAAAGACACTACGAATCCTTCTCATGAATAGACTGCTGGAGTTGCTCATAGGATGAAAACTTTGGTAAAAAGAAATTCTTTTTCTTTTTCTTTTTTTTTTTTTTTGAGACGGAGTCTCGCTCTGTCGCCCAGGCTGGAGTGCAGTGGCCGGATCTCAGCTCACTGCAAGCTCTGCCTCCCGGGTTTATGCCATTCTCCTGCCTCAGCCTCCCGAGTGAAGAGGATGCGCTTCCTCTATGATTTCAGTCACTTTTCTGCAGTAACCCTGCATGATCCACAACTTAGGAGAACAAATAACAAACACCATATTGTCAAGTAAACAGCCCTGTTTGGTTCTAAGTTCATAAAATAAGAGCCTGAGATTCAGAAGCCCAGGAGTCCAGGTAACACCTATGTGTCCTATAGAAGTTACTTTACCTTTTCACCTTCAGTTTTATTTGTAAAATAAGGGAGTTGGACTAGAAGACTAATGGCTTCCAACTTTCATTCTGGGGAGCAAAATAGAAAAGTGTTGTGGTTGGCTGAATAATGCTCCCCCTCAAAGTTGTCCACATCTGAATTCTGAGCATCTGTGAATATGATACAGAGTGCAAAACACACATGGCATATGTGATTAAGTTAAGGGTCTTGAGAGGGAAACAGGAGGGCAAGAGTTATACATCTCTCCTTTGTAGAGATGCCTCACATCTCCTTTGAAGCAGAGGCAAGACAGGAGAAAAGATACTGCTGGCTTTGAATTTGGAGGAAGGGGTCATGAGCCAAGGAATGCAGGCAGTCTCTAGAAGCTGGAAAAGGCAAAGAAACAGAGTCTCTCCTGGAGCCTCCAGAAGGCATGCAGCTCTAAGGGCCCATTTTAGACTTCTGACCTCCAGAACTGAGGCAGGAGAATAGGGTCAGGAGGCAGGGAACTTAAAACTGTTTCAGACTGACTTCCTAGAACTAAATTGAAAGGAAAACCCTGGCCGGGCGCAGTGACTCATGCCTGTAATCTCAGAACTTTGGGAGGCTGAGACAGGCAGATCACCTGAGGTTGATGAAGTTGGGAGTTCGAGACCAACCTGACCAACATGGAGAAACCCCGTTTCTACTAAAAATACAAAATTAGCTGGGCGTGGTGGTGCATGCCTGTAATCTCAGCTACTCAGAAGGCTGAGGCAGGAGAATTGCTTGAAACCGGGAGGCGGAGGTTGCAGTGGGTGAGCCGAGATTACGTCATTGCACTCCAACCTGGGCAACAAGAGAGAAACTCTGTCCCAAAAAAAATAAATAAATAAAAATAAAAGGAAAACCCTAACCTTCCATGCCTAAGTAACAAAAGGACCAGAGGCTATTCCCTTTGCAAACCCCCACCTTTTCTGCGGGGCAGATGGGAAATTTAAACTACCTCTGATTGGTTGCTTTTTGCAACCAATTAGACATTTGCAAATTGTTTTTTGCAACCAATCAGACACTTGCATAGAAGTGTAACTTTGCAACTTCAGCCTCTGATTGGTTGCTGTCTGCAACCAATCAAACTGATTATGGGCCAAGTCTTTGAATAGAAGTGCAACTTTGTAATTTCATTTTAGCCTCTGATGGTTGCTTTCTTGCAACCAATCAGATGTTTGCATAAGAGTGTGGCCTTTGTAACTTCACTTCAGCCTCTGATTGTGGGCTACTACTTCATTTACATGGGGTGCACACCAAGTGGCCAGTGGGAAACCTCTAGGGGGTATTTGAACCACAGAAGATTCTGGATCCCGGCCCTTGAGCAGCGTCTCTGCCCACTCCCACCCTGTAGAGTGTACTTTCGTTTTCAATACATCTCTGCTTTTGTTGCTTCATTCTTTCCTTGCTTTGTTTGTGCGTTTTGTCCGATTCTTTGTCCAAAGCGCCAAGAACCTGGACACCCTCCACTGGTAACAGAACTGTAAGAGAACAGGTCTGTGCTGCCTTAAGGCACCACATTTCTGGTAATTTGTTACAGTAGCAATAGGAAAGTAATACCGTGGTTAAGAGCTTGGGCTCTGCTATCAGACTACTTGAGCTCAAGTCCCTTTTCTACACCCTACTGGATGTATGACCTTGGGCAAATTAAATTCTCTATACCTCAGTTTCATCTTGATAAAAGCAGTGATGGAAGAATTAACTCTTCTGACTTATTGTGAGGTTTTGAGGAAGTGTCTAGGATCCTCTGGAAATTAGTAACTTATTTTAAAATTACTAATTTAAAATTACTACATTTATTTTTAAATGTAGCCATTGTTCTCTTGCTGAGAAGCATCTACTTTAGGAGCCGTGTATACAGCATCTCATCTGATCCTTACAACCAGTGGTGAAATAGGTATGATGGTAAGTTTCCATATGAGAAAACTGAGGCTGTGGGAGGTGAATTTTTCCAAGTAACATAGCTAGTAAGTGGACAAATCAAAGTGACTGATTTACCACGAAATTAACTACATTTATGTGCCAGATGATGGTGAATGAACAAATACATGCAAGTAACCACAGCAGTGGGCACTCCACCAATAGTGTGGAGTCTAGACTAACTGCCACAGGTCACCCCATCTGATCCACACTGGCGCCATTCCCAGTTCTTTAACATTCATCCCTTGTTTCCAGAAAGGGCAGAGGAAGCAAGGAAGAAGTGCGTGGCCTGAAGTGACGCCTGGCGTTGCCCAGAGCCCGCCCAGCGCTGCCAGGTGACGCCACTGCGACACAAAGGCGGGGAATGCGTAGGGAAAGGCCCTAGGCCATAAACGGGGGTGGGGCCTCCCCGGAGGCCAGTGCGCGGCCGCGGTGCTCCACCGGCGCGTCGCTCCGCCCCCAGGGAGAGCCGGCGCTACCATGGAGGAGTACCATCGCCACTGCGACGAGGTACCGCCCCTTGGCTACCTGGAAGCGCCCCCCACTCCTGCCTTCCTCTGCGGGGGGCTCTTGCCGAGTGGTCTCCCAGCGAGGGCGGCCCCAAGAGTTGGGGTGCGGCGTCCTCCGAGCCCGGGTCCTCTCCGCAGGGCCAGGGATCCGCCCCGCCCTACCCGTTCTCCCCACCCCGAAGTCCTGAGATTCGGGGTGGCAGGGGTGGCCAGGAGCGCGCGGATCAGACGGTGGGGTCGGGGCAGGGTTGGGAGGACGAGGCCTGACTTGGGTGCGAGGAGTGGGCATGGGGTGACGGGCGCCGCCCTCCTACCGGGCGGGCCTCGAAAACGGGTCTTCCCGCTGCTTCCTCCGTCCCTTGGCTTCCTCAGTGCAGGTGCTGCAGCCCCCATGGCTCGGGGTCTCGGGGTCCTGGTGGCACTGCCACTCCTGCTCCCGGTAATGCTTGCCTGGGTGGGCTGGAAGGAGGTGCTTTATGGATTACGAGCCCTTGCTTACTGACTCAGGCTTTCCCCACCCTCACCAGAACCCCATAATGTCAGTTGTCATCTTCCTGTTATTGATGGAGACTCCAAAGAAAAGACTTAAGTTGTCAGACCACTGTATAGTACTAAAGTGATATTAATCTTGAGTTATCAAGTATTTTCATAGTCTTTAATTTGGGAAAGGAATTTTTGCCTATAAATTTTTGCCTAGCATAAGTTAAAAACAAAATTGAAAATAGTCTATTAAGCATTCTCTTCTTATGAACCACTTTATTCTCTCACTTAGCTGAAACCATATCTATATTCTTATAACACATAACATCTTCATAGCCACCTCTTGCTTATTTCCTACGTGTTACAATACAATGATTCTTAATCTAGGATGTTCATTAGAATCACCAGTATAAAGCACTTTAAAAATATATATATAGACTTGCAGGCTCTCCCCAGACCTCATGAGTCAATCTCCAGGGAGGTAGGTAGGGAAAGCATTCAGTATTTTTAAGTGTTTAGGGGCAAGATTGGCCCCTTCTGTAGACCCGATGCCCTTTATCACTGTGGTCTCCTGTCACTAACACCTGTCTAGGCCAGCCTAGGATATTCTGTGTAGCGTCATATCTGCAAGCCTGTGTTGAAAGCAGCTTTACCTTTTGTTTCCCCTTTAGGTTGGCTTCAATGCTGAGGAAGCCCACAATATTGTCAAAGAGGTGAGTCATACATTTTGCTTCTCTTGAAGCTTGCTGCATTGGTGGAGACTTTTAAAAGCTATATTTTGAGTTTCAGTACAAACTTAGAAACCTTACTGTTAAAAGAACAAGATTTTGCTTTATTTTATTTTATTTTATTTTATTGTTTTTTGAGACAGAGTCTTGCTCTATCGCCCATGCTGGAGAACAGTGGCACGATCTCGGCTCACTGCAACCTCCACCTCCCGGGTTCAAGCAATTCTCCTGTCTCAGCCTCCCAAGTAGCTGGGACTACAGGCGTCCACCACCACACCCGGCCAGTTTTTGTATTTTTAGCAGAAATGGGGTTTCACCATATTGGTCAGGCTGGGTTCGAATTCCTGACCTCAGGTGATTCACCTGCCTTGGCCTCCCAAAGTGCTGGGATTACAGGCGTGAACCACCACACCAGGCCAAGAACAAGATTTTAAATATTTATCCACTAATTCTTTATAGGGGTCCTTCTGTGTTTTGTTGTGTGCTATCAGCATCTTGGGGCTTATTCTGAAAGAGATGCTTAAGGATTTTCTTAGTCTAGAAAACTGGTTTAAAATTGATGCCCTGTCTTTTGGATAAAATAACTTTTATTCCAGAAGGCAAACATTATTTTAAATGTTAATGCTATAAAAGTATATGTATGTGTATATATATGTGCACACATGTCAACTTTTATAATGTAAAGTATATGTATAATATATATGTATATTATGTAAAATAGATAACAAAAGCCCTAGAAATATCTGCCTTTGGGCATGTACACTTTTTTGCCCAATATAATTGGAGAAATGATCACTTAACATCTTTTAAACATTGATATGGTAGTAAATCAAAATTTTAAGAAAAATATTTGAAACTCCTTTTAGGCAAATAGAAAAGAAATTGTCTTTGGGAGTTAATTCTGCAGGGGAACTTTCATTATTTTAGAGGTATCACATACAGACTACAGTATGGGAAAGGTATTTTTTTAACACCCAGGTCTGGCCTTACACAGCGAGAATTAACTCAAGGTCTGAGAGGACTAGACAGGCACCTGAAAATCCTGCCATATTTTAATACTTCAGAATTATGCATTCTATCTATGTAGCCTGGGAGTATTTAATTATTAAAAGTAGAAAGCAAAGGTTTTTAATACCTTTACAATGTAAAAGCACAAATGAGGGAAACTGGGAGGTGGAAGAGGGAGTGGAGGTAATGAGAAGGGAGTGATCTTAGTTTTCAAAGTGGAAAGTCAGGAAAGACTATCCTTGGTTGATGGAACATAGAAGAAAGAATGCTGCGTTATTTGGGATTCCATTTAAATAGTGCCTTCTTCCTTAAGTTCTGAACCAAATGAAAAGAAAAAGGAGCCAATAGGAAGAGAACAAAATACTACCTTTATTACTGATAAAAACTAGTTTGGTGATTGTAGCTTGTTTTGCTAACTCCCATTCAGTTCAGCCCTGGGAAGAGTCATCCAAGAGAAAGTTTGAGTCAGCAGAGAGAAACACTTGTTCAGGCTGGTGCCTTTCATTTGTTTGGGTAGAGAGGGAAGGAGAAACGAAAGCCCAAGTTCAACACATTTGGGAGACTGGCTCTCCCAAATGAGATGTTAGAACAATGGTTATCACCCACCAACCAGGTAACTCGTTCCACCTCCACGGGGAGGAATAACTGACAGGACAGGAGGCCAGGAATGTTAAAGAACAATCCTCTGTGTGGAAGAAAACATCTAGAGTGGAAAAGAAACATGTTTCTAACCATGTAAATAGACCTAAGTTAAAAAATTGTGATTTCACTATATTGAGAGAAGGGGGCAGGTGGTCTGAGGGAACCAGATTCTCATCTATCATAGTAGGAGTTATATGGATGTGGCCTATAATTCATGAATCAGGAAATAGTGACATAAACATTATTTGGAGATACGTAAGTAACCCTTAGAAGAAATAAAAACAGTTGTACACTGATAAGTTTCCTCTGGGGAATGGGACTGGGGATGGGAAAGGAAAGGGCGGGAAGGAGACTCTTTTCGTTCTAAGCTTTTCTGTTCCACTGGATTTTTCAAACCATATGTCTGTTACTTTAATATTATGTCAAATTTAAAGAGTCATGCCTTTTCAACTGGGAAATGCATACTCGGCAGTGGCTAGGTGGTGCTAGAAGTCACTGGATGCATTTTGGAACATCAGTTTTTCTTGAATATTTGTGAGAGGGAATTAAGTAATATAAGTAATTTAACTGAAAACATTTTTAAATAAAAACAAACTCTGATGTAGTCAAAAGCAAGCTTCTCTTGAATTTTTATATGAAATATGAGACTACAAAGAAACTCAGCTTTGCTACAGGTTACTTGCAGCTAAATGTCTATCTTTCCTCTTCCCATGAACCAACCCTCTTTTGCCATTGAAACATTTCCATTGAGGCATTGGAAATGCCTGAGAATGAGCAACATTTTAAAACAGTTCAGCACTTCCTAGATGATTACATAATTTCAGCAGTTATTTCTGATTTCCTTACTGATCTTATTGTCTTATTAATCTTATTTTCTTTCCTTTAATTTCTTGCTCTGAGCCCCTATGCTGATATGTTTTTCCTTCTGAACTCAGAGACACCCATTTATCAGTAATATGCATACATTTTCTTTATTGTTAGTAATAGAAATTGCTTCCCAATAAAATCGTCAAATAAAAAATGAGCTACAAATGAAATTAACTTAGAACTTAGTCTAAAGTGTATTTAAGATACCCAGCGAGTATATCAAAATCAATATTGCTTCAACAACATTTGTTGAATACCTGCTAAGTGCTAAGTTTAGCGCTGAGAATACAGAGCTGTTTAAGGACCTCATTGTCTCATGGGCCTCCGTGTTAATGTAATTAATTAGGCTAAATGTTAATTAATAGTAATTAGCAGGGCTATTTACAGTGGCACCCACACCCCATGGTGTTTTCTGCTGTTTAGAGCAAAATTTGGAGTGGTCCTACTAAATAACCTGAAAGAAAAATGACTGCTCTTACTTTATCCTTAAGGAAAGGTGATCTCAAGAGAGGAATAGGTTTGTCCAAAGGTCACCAGCTTAGGAATGGTAAAGCCAGAATTAAAATTCTATTCCCCTGATCCTTAAGCCACTACCCTTCCTACTTTCTCATGTTATTGAGCTTTCTAGGAGAAAAATTTGAGCCACATTACTTTTGCCAACCCTGCTAAAATATTTAATTTCTCTTTTTATATTTTATCATTAGTGAAGATTTTATACTATCCAACTTAAGATTTTGTATTAGTGCCTTTATAAATATTTACTGTGGTCTAATCATAGTAAATGAAGCTGCATGTGTGTGTATGTGTGTATTATTAAGCTAGATTCTAAAAATGAATTAAATGAGTCTAATTATAGTCAGTGAAGGTGCATGTGTGTGTTAGATTCTAAAAATGAATTAAATGAGTGCTTTATTATCCAATTTTCATCACTCAAATGTAAAATATAACAGCAGCAATATGATAATAGTAGTTAACATTATTTATATGCTAACTCTGTGCTAGTCACTGAGCACTTGGTATTCATTGTCTCATTTCATCCTAACAGCAACCTGGTAAGATGATGCTGTTATCCTTTCTATAAGGATTAGGAAAATAGGGATTTGAAGGGGTTAAGTCACTTGCTAAAGGTCACACAGCAGATAGGTGTCAAAGCAGGCCTTAAAACCTAGGATTGTGATACTAGAGCCAGTGCTTTTAATCAGGCATCAGAAGTGGATGAAATTAAGCACTATGGGAAATTATGATATTTGACTTTATCTTTCTAGAACATCTTTATTTACTTTCAGTGGCGGGTGTGCTAGTTGTTTCATAGCTAAACAATTACATAGTATGAATAAGAATATAATTATTATGCATAAGAATTATGTTTTTAAATTAGTCCAATCCTGTTTCTAGCACGTGAGCCCTAGTTCAAATCCCAGCTATTTCAAAGCTACTTGTTAACCAATTGATATCACCTTTTAATTTCTCCACCACAATTTTATTACATAATTTATCATTAGTCTTCCTTGTGTTATAGATATTAGAATTTTTTATTAGCTTCTCTGCTAGATTAAGTTATTTACACAGAAACCATGACATATTTATCTTTATATGGCCCATAGTATCTCACAGAGTGAGATAATGTATGTGGAAACTCTTTCAAAACTCTTAAGCAATTAGAGACAGTGCGTAATCAATATTTACCAAGTGTATATTTTCTAAGATGCCTTATTGAGCTATAAGTATATTTTATGTTTTCAATAAATTTTTTACTGCAATTTGTATAAAACTTGTTCTTTTTGAACAGTTTTACTGACTAAATTAACTGTCCTCTGTGCCCTTTTAGTGTGTAGATGGGGTTTTAGGTGGTGAAGATTATAATCACAACAACATCAACCAGTGGACCGCAAGCATAGTGGAACAATCCTTAACACATTTGGTTAAGTTGGGAAAAGCTTATAAATATATTGGTAAGTATCAGTATCCTTCCTCACTAGTTCACTTGCCTTTGTCATTGTGATTTTCTCTGAATTTTGAGAAGGTATATGAACAACAGACCTTTAAGTTGGATACTAACAGGGTATAAAGGACTTCTGATTTACTCATTCAAAGATAATCTATAATAATACTTAAAAGATGAAGATCTTTCACTACTCAAAGGCAGTTTGAGCTACTTGTCTTTGGTAGCATCACCCTTTGCATTTCCATCAGTTCTTTCTTTCCACTGAGACCCCCCTCTTAGCTCAACTGTGTTTCTTTCAGTAGTCCCATGCCTCTTTATCTGTGATTCCACACAGCAGCTGTTTATAAAGTGGAACATTTCCTGCATTTCTTTTTTTTTTTTTTTTTTTTTTTTGAGACAGAGTCTCGCTCTGTCGCCCAGGCTGGAGTGCAGTGGCCGGATCTCAGCTCACTGCAAGCTCCGCCTCCCGGGTTTATGCAATTCTCCTGACTCAGCCTCCCGAGTAGCTGGGACTACAGGCGCCCACCACCTCGCCCGGCTAGTTTTTTGTATTTTTTAGTAGAGACGGGGTTTCACCGTGTTAGCCAGGATGGTCTCGATCTCCTGACCTCATGATCCGCGCGTCTCGGCCTCCCAAAGTATTTCCTGCATTTCTGTGTCTGAATTCTGCCCATGGTACAAAGCACAGAATTTGACTGATATTTTTCCAGCAATACAATCACCAGTGGTAATGGCAATGGTCAGAAAAACAACTGAATCCAGTGGGGTCAAAATCATGATGCTAGATAAAGATGAGAGGCTTTTATTTATTTATTTATTTTTCAATCTATTTGCTGAATGCTTTGTTTTCTGTGGTTTTTTATTTTTATTTTTATTTTTTTAAGGCTTGTAGAGCTCTGAACTCACACACTTTGACCTTGGTTGTCTTTCCCTTTGTCTGTAAGTGTCCTCATTCTGTGACTTTATTTGCAGTGACCTGTGCAGTGGTCCAGAAGAGCGCATATGGCTTTCACACAGCCAGCTCCTGCTTTTGGGATACCACATCTGATGGTAAGAGATCTTAAGCTGATTTACACAAAATCCAACTTTTAGCAAAGTCCAACTGCACTTTTTAATCAAATACTTATTTAATTCTAATTAAATTCTAAAAAGACTATCAACAGTATTGCTTTGTACCTAGTAACAAGTATACCTTCAGACCGATGTGAAATGTGAAAACTTAACAGGTTGAAGGAAATAAGATATTAAAACATGAGAAAAATGTATATGTATATATATATATACTCTGATGATTTTTATGTTTTGCTGGTATTTCAAAATCCTTTTTTTGTGTGTTTCAGGAACCTGTACCGTAAGATGGGAGAACCGGACCATGAACTGTATTGTCAATGTTTTTGCCATTGCTATTGTTCTTTAACTGACTAAAAATGTTGGGCTAAAGCCGTTAACTTAGGAATTTGTCAGTGTATCCTTTCCAAAAAGAAGTAATAGTTGTTTACTAGTGTGCTAGATGACAAGCGTGCAATATGCTTTAAAGCTATCAACAAAAACTGATATTTATCAGCAAGCAATATCATAGTCATTGGCAGATTAGCTCATATTCTATACAGCATCATTTAAATAGGAAAAATGGAATGCTAGCAAAAAATAAATTTAGAAATATGGCATGACATGAAAATACAATCTTACATTTACACCAGCTTTTCACTAATATTTTGTACCTAAGGTGATGGGGAACTACATTCAGATGATAAAGTTCTCTTTCAGCTAGAGAAGTTAACAGGAATAAATATATGAACAAAAATGCTGCAAGGATAAATGTGGAGAAAATGATAAGAATTAGCTAACATCTTTTAGTTTTGTAAAACTTTCTTCCCCTCACTTAGTTGTACTTAATATTTAGTGGAAAGTAATAATTTTTTTTAATTTTCTATCAACGAATAGGATAGTAACAACTATGATTAACTTGTCTACTTTTTATGAGGTTTAGTAAATCAATTTTTTTAAAATTTCAAATTTTTGGATTTACACTTGAGGGTAAATTAAATCTGGTAAACTGAATTTCCTAGTTAAATAAAATTAGTTGCAGTATATGATGAACAGTATATGACTCAAACAGCTGCCTTACAATTCACTCATTCCATGTGGAACAGACATTTATCAGATGCCTATTATGGGCATACGTCTCTGCTAAGCACTATAGTTGTCAATGTGCTGTGCAAATGCTAAGTTCCTTTTAGCAGTTGTTCAGTTGGAAGACAAGTATTAATATTTGGGGAAGGAAAAGAAACTAGTTGTTTTACAAGGGAGGAAAAAGTGAATCTGGTTACACATATAGAAGTAAGCAAAATGAAAAGCACTTACTGTTTTCTGACAGAATTATAGATGTAATTTTAAGAGTTGCTCCTAGCAAGTTAAAAGTGCATATAAAATATGCAACTCTTAGTTAAAGGCCTTATTATCAGTCTTATCTATACAAGTAGTAAATTTTGTCATTGCTTTAGTTACAACCATCTGTAAATAATTTAAAAGACTTATTATATGGGGTTCAAATTGAGTGGAATAAAGTATAGATTAAAAGTATACAATCATTAGCACGTTATCTCAGGGCTTATGAAATGTAATTACATTTATTAAGAAAATAGATGAAAATTAGGGTACACAGCTGGCCACCAAATGTGAAGTCAATCTGCTACTTAACCCTGAAAACAAAATCAGTTTTGCATATTACCACTAACACTAATACATGTAGAGAGTGGAACCATAACTCATTAAATTTTGGAGAGGTATAAGCTTTGTGTTAATATTGACAATATTAAGGCAATATTCTTGTAGGAATACTATGTGCATGTTTGATATTTTGCCGAATAACCATAATTAATAATTGTTCAATGTTTAAGAATAGTAATAACAAAATAAAGGAGTTTAATGCAGTGATCTTTGTTTTTGGCACATCAAAAATTCTCAGTCATTATACATGTTTCTTTATGCTGCTGGCTTTTGTGCCCTGGAAGATTATAATAGTGACCAAAATATATATGCAGACTTGTTTTTTATTATTGTTGTTTAAGCCTAATTTAAGAAAAAAATTCATACCTCGTGAACTTGCTATCTGCTCTGTTTCTAGTTACAATATAATAAATATTATCTTCCTGTGCTGTACTTTTGCTTCTGGATAATCATTTAATAGTTAGAGAAATGGCATTCTGCTTGCTATGAGAAATTCTAAATAGAAGAAATGCCGGGGGTGGTGGCTCACACCTGTGTAATCACAGCACTTTGGGAGGCAGGTGAATCATTTGAGGTCAGGAATTTGAGACAAGCTTGGCCAACAGGGTGAGACCCCGTCTGTCTTAAAAATACAAAAATTAGCCAGGCATGGTGGCACACATCTCTAATCCCAGCTACTCAGGAGGCTGAGGCAGGAGAATTGCTTGAACCTGGGTGGCGGAGATCGCAGTGAGCCGAGATCACACCACTGTACTCCAACCTGGGCGACAAAACAAGATGAAAGAAAGAAAGAAAGAGAGAGAGAGGAAGGAAGGGAGGGAGGGAGGGAGG
>NW_012101536.1:45502-60941 GCF_000951045.1 Mandrillus leucophaeus | reverse complement strand
GAAAGAAAGAAAGAAAGAAAAGAAAGAAAGAGAATATTATGCAGAATAAATATCATTAAAATAGCAGCCCAAATCCAGTACATTACAACATAATTAATAGCTTCTATTTTATGCCTTTTACTTTATGATTTTAACACAAAATTTCATTTTCATAAGTCAGTGTAAAAATATATTCTGTAACTACTAATTTTTAATGATTATTTTTTGCAAGGGATTCTGTCTTATTTGTCAACTTGCAATTGTGTTGTTGTTTTTAATTAACGACTTTAAGTTTGTAAAATTAGGGTATTCAAAGGATTTTTGTAACATTCTAATTTTATGTTTGTAAAGTACCCATATGCTGCCTAAATGATGGCAACCTCGCATTACGATTTCTCTAGTGAAAGTACTTTCTGCTCTTCTTTCCAAGTTGAGTGTTAACCTAATTATGAGTCATTGAATATATTATTACTACCTGCTTTCATCATCACATTCTTTAATCTTAGGATGTCCAGGATTATATTTTCAAAGTTTAAGTAAAAATAATTCTCTATTTTTGATAACAGTTTTTCTTTTTAAGTGGGAGAAAAGTGTGTGACCTTTTGTGGCAGAAGTCATTCTTATAGCAGATACCAAAGCAAAGATTAAGGCTGGGCATGGTGGCTCATGCCTGTAATCCCAGCACTTTGGGAGACTGAGGCAGGTGGATCACCTGAGGGCAGGAGTTTGAGACCAGCCTGGCCTACATGACAAAACCCTGTGTCTACTAAAAATACAAAAATTACCTTGGCGTGCTGGCGCATGCCTGTAGTCCAAGCTACTCGGCAGGCGGAGGCAAGAGAATCACTTGAAACCAGAGGTGGAGGTTGCAGTGAGCCAAGATCGTGCCACTGCACTCCAGCCTGGGCGACAGAGCCAGACTTCATCTCAAAAAAAAAAAAATTAATTTAAAAAAATAAAAGATTCAGAGGTAAATAAATTTTACCTCAGGTGCTAGAATCTACCCAAGGGGCATTTGTTTTATAACCTATAAGGTGGAGCTACGTTTGTGGTTAAAGAGGATTCAGTGTCAAGTGATTCTGTAAAGTTAACCTTTGCACATTTATGAAATTTTTTTATTTTTTTTTTTTTATTTTTTGTTTTTGTAGGTGGAGTCTCCCTCTGTCGCCCAGGCTGGAATGCAGTGGTGCGATTTCGGCTCGCTGCAACCTCCGCCTGCCAGGTTCAAGTGATTCTCCTGCCTCAGCCTCCTGAGTAGCTGGAACTACAGGCACGTGCCATGACACTTAGCTAATTTTTCTATTTTTAGTAGAGATGGGGTTTTGCTATGTTGGCCAGGATGGTCTTGAACTCCTGACCTCAAGTGATCTACCCGCCTCGGCCTCGAAATGCTGGGATTACAAGCGTGAGCCACCCTGCCCATCCAAAAAGATCTTAAACATTCATCTCTTACAAGATTTAGATGACTATCATCAGTATGCCTTAACATCAGTAGTTTAGGAGACTCTAGCCCACTTTGTCTAGTTGCAAACTGTAATTCTCCCTGTGGTCCCACTGAATATCATTCCACATCATTCTTGGATATATATGATGTATTGACAATTCAGGTCTAGATAGAAATAGCCCCAATTGCTTCATGAAGAATGTCCTCTCCCCAAATGGCTTCTGAGGATCTCACGGTTAAAGCTAGCATCCTCTACAGACACTTGCAGGACTGCTAGTATGATATATCTTGTCCCTATGGAAGACAAAATGTGGGCAACCACCCCCATTCTGGGATCCTTAAAAGATGAGAACCATATCAGAAAGTTCCTTCACAGCTACCCCCAACTGGGTCAGGGAATTTGTTGCCTGGGCTTATCTACTAATAAATATTCAACTTTATGGCAAATGCATACCTTTTAATTTTATTGAATGCTTTATCTTTTTAGATACATTTTTCATGAATGCCATTGTCTTAGTCGGTTTGGGCTTCTATAACAAAATACCATAAACTGGGTGACTTATAAACAATAAGAATTTATTTCTCACAGTTCTGGAGGTTGAGAAGTCCAAGATCAAGGCACTGACAGATTCAGTCTAGTGAGAGCCTGCTTCCTGGCTCATAGACGACAGCCTCTAGCTGTGTCTCCACAAGGTGGAAGGAGCAAAGCAGCTCTCTGGGGTCTCTTTTGTAAGGGCAGTAATCCCAATCATGAGGGCTCCATACTCATAACTTAATCACCTACCAAAGGCCCCACCTCCCAACACCACCACATTAGTATTTAGGCTTTGACATGAATTTGGATGAGACACAAACATTCAGACCATAGCAACCAGCTTTAACTTGAGATATTTCAATCTAGATTTCTCAGGGCAGAGTTTTATATGAGGAAGTATTATTTAATGAAAATTCTGTCAATTTATTTTTATTTCTTATAAGGCCTTATGGAGAAAATCTCTTTGAAAATGATTAGATTGTGGTATGTACTGACCTTTCTATAACCTCTAATTTTGTAGGCTAGGAATTTGATATGGGTTAAGTTGCATGAATTAACATGGGCTTTTGCAGCTAATGCTCATACAGAATACCACCAAAAATAGTCAGGATTGGTGTAATGGGTTCTTGGTAATTAAACAAAGCAAACTATTTTTGTAAAAGGCCAGCTAGTAAATATTTGAGGCTTTGAAGGTTTTTGCAACTACTGAAGTATGCCACTGTAGTGTAAAAGCAGCTGTTGACAAGTAAATGGATGGGTATGACTGTGTTCCAATAAAACTTTACATATAAAAATAAGTAGCAGGCTGGTTAGAGTTTACCAACCCCTACATTAGAGTAAGTAATGTTTTGTGGTCACTTTAAAAATTGTACCTTAATGATTTGAGCCTCTTTTTTTTTTTTTTACTGTTATAAACAATCGAACACAAAACACATTTGCCTATTATGATTTTATCATCTTGGACTCAGAGGATCCTTATCAGTAAACCAAACTTGTGATCTCTTTATTATAAGAAAGCAGGGCTATACATCAATTTTTCCAAAACTAGATTATTCCTTTCTGATACACATCACCTAACTTTTCACTAGATTACAGATTATTTTGTATCTTCTTATCTTGAAGTTTATTTTACAACCATATTTTTTGAAGAACATTATTATCAAAATTCAACACTTTGTGAGTGTTTTATTATTTTTTGCTTACTTTAGGATTAAGATGGGTATCTAGTTTGCCTAGAGAATTTTCCATGCATACTGGACATTGCAATCACGGCCCACTCAATACCTCCTGTTAGCAGAAATTGCGTAGCCCACAGATCAAATAATCCTGCCCTTCAGCTTGGGGAAACAGATGCTCTACTTAGGAGTGACTACATATTGCATTAGGCACGAGCACCTGACCCAGTGATGGATCATCCATAGATGGATTTTAAACCCCTAAGGCGGCAGGTACATTAGCTAAGCCAAGCAAACTAGTTCCCTCTGAATTTTGGATTAGAAAATAAGGAGAGTATTAGTCAACAGGTGGAGAAGAGTGCAGATGAAGAGAGAAGCAGAAACACTTGAGTCTGGTTAAGGATTAGCCCACGTTTTCTTAATGGCAGAGCTGTGGCTACAGATGCCCTCTCGTCTCTCTACCACTCTCCAATCCAGGGAAGACTGTCCAAGCTTCAATACTACTAACACCAGCAGCAGTATTGATAATGGTATCAGCAGCAATTGTGGCAGAGAGCATGATGTACTAGGCAGGAAACAGGTTGATGGGAATAGTCTACTCCAGTAGATGACAGAATTTCCAGCACATGGTGATAAAAAAAATAGACCAGTAACCTAGACATGAGTGTTCATAACAGCTTTATAAGTAATAGCAATAATCTAGAAGCCACTCAGATATCCATCAATGGGTGAATGGCTTAACAAACTGTGGTACATACATATAATACTACCAAAAACAAAAACAAAAACAAAAAAACACTTGATATGTGCAACAAATAGCATGAATCTCCAGGGAATTATATTAAGTATAAAAGTCAATCTCAGCCGGGTGCAGCGACTCAGGCCTGTAATTCCAGCACTTTGGGAGGCCAAGGCAGGAGGATCACTGGAACCCAGGAGTTTGAGACCAGCCTGCGCAACATAAGGAGACCCCCATCTCTACCAAAAGATAAATTTAAAAAGTGGCCAGTGTGGCGGTGTGAACTTGTGGTTCCAGATGCTTCGAAGGCTGAGGCAGGAGGATCGCCTGAGACCAGGAGGGCCAGGCTACAGTGAGCTGTGATCATGACATTGCACCCTAGCCTGGGAGATAGAGTGAGAACTTGTTTCAAAAAAAAAAAAAAAAAAGCCAATCTCAGAATAATACATACTGTATGATTTAATCTATATAAAAATTTTTAACCAATAGTTAAAAATGGAGAAAAGATTAGTGGATGTCAGAGGACAGAGATGGTGAAGGGAGAGGAGCCTCCTCCATCAGGAGGCAGGAGGGAATTTGGTATGGTTATAAAAGGGCAACACAAGGAATCCTTGTTTTGGAGCTGTTCGGTATCTTGGCTGTGGTGGTGGATACACAAACCTAGACGTCATAAAATTGTGCAGAACTAAATATACACACAAATGAGTACAAGTAAAACGGAGAAATCTGAATAAAATCAAATTTTATCAATGCCAATATCCTGGCTGTGACATTGTGCTCCAGTTTTGCAAAATGTTAGCACTGGGGGAACTGGGAAACAAATACATAGGATCTCTCCCTATTATTTCTTACAATTGCATAAAGTCTATTTATCAATACAAATTTCAATTAAAAATGGAGGTGAAATAAGATAATTTCATACCAAAAACATTTTAAAAGCAGAGCAACTCTTGATCAGTTTTATTATTGTCTTTAAATTCCCTCCAGACAATGCACCCTCTTATTGTTTATACCCAGAGAGGACCATTCTGACTACTCTCCTTGATACAGCACTGGGTAGAGACATAATGAAAGATAAAGTGAGATGCCAGAACAGCCAAGTCATATTGCAGGGGGAAGGGTGTGACAATAGGGAGCAGGTAGGTAATATATACGGTATTAGAAAAATTAGCTGTCATGAATAGAATTAAGCTTTATTTTTTAAGCTTTGATGTCAGTATTAATAATTCATACATTAGAAATTATGTTTTAAATTTGAAATTTAAAAACAAATAGAAACAGGAAAATTTTAGTTTTGCTTTTGTAATATTCTAATCCTTTCATGTGAGTCTAACATTTTTCTTCAGGCCCAAGATGTCAATGTCGAGGTCTTTTATTTCTCTTTTTGATGTACAGTAAAGAATTTAGTCTAGATTTCTTTAACTGGGAACATTATATAGTTCTATTCAGTTCTTAGTTTTGCACTGAAGAAACAGCTGTTCACAAATGTAGTTACTTCCAAACATGAATAAAAATTTTGCAAAATGGCCCAGGATAACTTCTTCTGAGGCACTTCTAGCATTCTGATTGCTTGATGTCATCATCTTTAATTTTCAACACTGCATTTCATGAATTTTATCTGTTGCTCTTTATTCACTCTATCATTGATGATAGAGTATGATGTATGTAAAATAATTAGAAAGCATGTTTTCAAATTCAGTTTTCAACTATCCACCATTTGAGGAACGTAGATCAACGTACCACTGTCGATCCTAGAAGGAGTTTCTAGGCCAGATTATTCCTTGAGGTTTTGTTTTGTTCTTCCTAAAACAAAATCCTCCAGCCAGTTTCACCAAACGTTAACATTTTGCCCTATTTATTTTTATTAGTTTCTCTTTCTAAAATATAAGATAGACATTACAGATCGAGATGAAGATCTCTTCATGCCTCAATTTTCATTTCTAGCTGCTCTTTTCCAGAGGTGTTCACTGCCACGAATGTGATGATGCCTAGCATTCCTTTGCATGTTATTTTACTATTACAGTTTTGCATGTACGAAGAAAAAAGTGCATGTGATTGTGTTGTATGTTGCCGTACTTCACAAAAAGAGTATTATTTTTATGTATTACTATGCACTGTATATTATTCTGCAGCTTGTTTTTCTTACTGCACATTATAATTTAAAGATTTAGTCATGTTGATACATATACTCTATGTCATTCATTTTAACTGAGGTATAATATTCCAGTGCATCCGTTCATCCATTCTCCTGCAGAGGGACGTTTATGTTGCTTATTATTATTGACCACGCTGCACTAGTCATTTTTGGACAAGTCTTCTTGTGCACATATACGGATTTCTCTAGAGTACGTAGCTAGATATTGCTAAATCAACATGTATAGCTATCTCATTCTTTATTAAATGCAGTGTAATGCCGAAGTGCCCTCTAAAGTTGCTGCATCATCTTACATTCCCTCTAGAATGTACTATTTCTCCATATATTTACCAAAATGGTATTGCTAGACTTTTTCATTGTTGCCAATTTGATAGGTATCTTGTTATAGTTGCATTTCTCTGATTGCTACTGTTGCTAGTGAAGTTAAATATTTTTCATGTATCTTGCCATGTGTTTTCTTTTTTTTTTTTCTTTGAAGCACATTTAGTAAGTGTCAGATTGTGTTGAACAGGTTGGCAGGAGAGAGTGTTGACTGAACAAGCTTTGATTAATAATGCAGTAGTGGCACAGCCATGAGTAGGAAGGAACTGCCTGAGCAACACTCCCCAGGTTTGTATCACCACTGTGGTTCTTACTTCAGAGTCTTTAATGTTAGAAGAGAAGCATGTATCCAGAGATTTTTTTAAAATTTATTTTATTTTTTATTATACTTTAAGTTCTGGGATACATGTGCAGAACGTGCAGATTTGTTACATAGGTATACATGTGCCATGTTGGTTTGCTGCACCCATCAACCCGTCATCTACATTAGGCATTTCTCCTAATGCTATCCCTCCCCTAGCCCCCTACCTCCTGACAGGCCCCGGTGTGTGATGTTCCCCTCCCTGTGCCCATATGTTCTCATTGTTCAACTCCCACTTATGAGTGAGAACATGTGGTGTTTGGCCTCAGCCTCCCGAGTAGCTGTGATTACAGGCGCCTGCCACCATGCGCAGCTAATTTTTGTATTTTTAGTAGAGACGGGGTTTCACCATGTTGGCCAGACTGGTCTTGAACTTCTGACCTCACATTATTACTGAAATTTATAGCCATCTTGATCTAATTTGTTTTCCCTCTTGTGATAGATCTACCAGTGTAAGAAGTGTTTGACTTTCTCCTTAGTTTTTGTATTAGTTTCCAATTGCCACTTAAACTTGGTGGTCTAAAACAACACAAATTTATTCACTTACATTTCTGGAAGCCAGAAGTTCAAAATAGTCTTACTGATCTAAAATCAAGGTATAAGCAGAGACGTGTCCTTTCTGGAACTTCTAGGAGAGAATCCTTTTTCTTGCCTTTTCTACTTTCTAGAGGCTACTTAAATTCCTTGGCTAGTGATTCCTTCCAGCACCCTCAAAGCTAGCAGTATAGTATCTTCAAATCCCCTTCCTTTCTGACCTCTGCTTCCATCATTTCTGACTCTGAGCCTCTTGTTTTCATATTTCCCTTATTAGGAACCTCGTGATTATATTGGGCCCACCCCAGATATTGTCCCTATGCTTAATCACACCTGCAAAATCCCTTTTGCCATGAACATATTGACAGGTTCTGAGGATTAGAATGTGGACATCTTTGTGATGGTGGGGGGTGTATTATTCTGTCTACTACAATTTTATTATCACATGAGGCTCAATGTCAATGGTCTCTCATTCTAGGTATCAGATAATAGGGAATAGTAAGGAGTAAGGACTGTGATGAGTTGTATAGCACACAATTTAGAAATAAGGGCTCAGGGTTAATCTTCCAGTTTTTTCAAAAAATCTGTAAATATCAATTATGATGCACAATCTCTCAATTTCAAAATTTTCATATTTTAGAACATGGTGTTTGGGTTTAAGGAGGTCCAATAAATAGTACACCTCTTTCCTAGTTTAGTTCTGAATCAATTGGGAGATGAAGATAAAGATAGCTTCAAATAAAAATATTACCTTTCTGTTCCAGAATGTAACTTATCTCAGGACAGCTAGTCTTTCCAATGTTAAACTCCAGAATTCGAATTATTGCCCAGTTGAAGGCAGAAACATGCTCTTCTGGTGAAATAGCTACAAAGAAAAAGAGAAAAAGGAGCCATTTTACCTCTCAGGGAAGGAGCGAGGAAATAAAGAAATATCAGGGGTTTTATATGAATTGATAAATCTGTACACAGAGAATGACATGAAAGAAAACATCACAGGTTGGGGATTAAGCACTGTTCCTTTAATGCTTACCACCGAGTCATATTTTTTTTACACATTGTGCAGCCCAACATTATACAGGCCAGAGAAAACATGTCTGTGGGTCACATGTAGCCCATGGGTCATTAATTTGTCGGAGTTTCATAGCTCCTGCAGATTTAGTCTTCTACTAGCCCCTATCACTCTACCCCAGCTTCCTCTATTGATTGGGTCATCTGGTCAGACATTGCACTTGTTCCACCAATGGTCAACAGACAAAGGGAAGGAAATGAAGCCAGCTATCATGTGGACTTGAGGCCCCATCAGAACATCTGGGTGCAACTGCTATTGTAGCAAGCTTGGTAATGTAAACTAGGGAGTTTACATGGACAAAACTAATGTTCTATGAATCATTAGCATACTCTTTCTAGAGGGCAATTTGGCAGCATCTGTCAAATTTTTAAGTGCTTATGTTCCATGACCAGAGTATTAGAGATCTATACTACAGAAATAATAACATGAGTGAAAAAAAGAAAAAAGCAAACAAGAATTTTCTTTGTAATAACAAATTTAAAAAATGAAAACAACTTTAAAGCATCCACCAAAAGGGGAAGGGATAAATAAATTATGGAAAAGTAAAGATGAAATATCATTTTTTACTTTATGTATTATATGATTTGAAATAAACAATTATATAATACTTTTTAATACTTAATTTAAATTGCACAATACATGATATTGTTTTTCACCCAAAGCATTATGGTATAACAAAAGCCTAAAATGCCCCTTGCCCTTCATCTTGTCTTCTCTCTGTCCCCCACCTTCCCATGTACTCCCACGAGGTAAAATCTACTGTCATTTTCATGTATAAGATTCCAGGCTTTTCTGCACATTTACATGTATACATCAATGTATAATTTTTAATTGTAAATAATATATATGATTCTGCAGATTGCTCCTTTTATGGAACAGTATGCTTTGGGGATTTTTTTTTCATGTCAGTATATACAGACTCATCTTGTTGAGTTTAGCTGCCATATTGTATCTACGGTATGGATAGGACACAGTTTATTCATTCATTTTCCTATTGATGAACATTTAGGTAGTTTCTACCGTTCTACTCTTATAAGACAATGCTGCTATGAATATCTTTGTACAAACTTCCTTGGGTCCATGTATCCACTTTAGAAGTAGGATTACTGGGTTATAGGATGTATACCTTTTAAATCTTAATGAATAGTATTTCTTCTGTAATTTAAAAATAATACTTTGTTTCAAGAAGAGAGAAAACAATATTCTTAAAAATAGCAAGTGGCTCTCTCATGTACAGATGTACAATGTATACACATATAGCTAAAGAGATCCTGTGCCAGCCCTTAAAATTATCGTTGTAAAATAGAATTCATTGTGAATCACAGCTTACCCCCCAAAAAAGCACAACAGTCATACACACTGGGCCTACTGTTTTTGGCATGCTTGGGATATAATACCCGCCGTGCTCTTCACATATACCTATGGGTAGTGTGTGTGTGTGTTTCTGTGCATGTGAGCGTGTGTGTGTGTGTGTGTGCTGGCACATGTGTGCTGCATAGAACTTGCAACAGGGTTTCTTCTAGATGACTCTTCTGAACCACAGCAATTTCTGTGGAAGTAGGAAGAAAATTGATGAATGTAAGAGATATCATGGAGTTGGAATCCCCTGGAAATCATGACTGGTAGGTCTAGGCAGCCAGGCAGAGAGCAAAACTGAGGATGTCATAAAGTTTAGTTTCTTGTTTGCTGAGCTGAATGAGGTTTGCTGAACTATCCAAAACCACCGAGAGCGCTGTTCACTAGGGTCAGCTTCATCGACGCTCATAGCTTTGTCTCTCTGCTGCTAACAGCAGCATTTGGTAAGGTGTAAGAAGGCCTGCATTCTAGTCCTGGCTCTACCTCCAATTCGCTATGTGATCTTGAAGTAATCATTTCACTGCACGTAATTCATCTATAAAATGAATAGGACCTTTTTCACCTTTAATATCATGGACTAAAAAATCCAAACCAAGGGTTGAACAGACATTTGGATATCTGCTACACATACCTAAATCTGTACAAGTTTGCATCTAACAGATATACAATGCTAAATTAATTCTTGTCATCTGTCCAGGATCTATTCTGGTATTTTTTCTTCAACAATACTTGTTATAGGGCTTTGCAGAACTAAAATGGGGCAAATAGAAGTGAATCCAAAGAGGATGTAGATGTTTCCAACAAGTGAAAGCCTGAAGTGGGAAAGTTTGGGATGCCCAGACTCATAGACTGGAAGGAGGTAGAATGAGAAAGAATCATCATAAAGTTGTAGAATCCCAGACTTTAAGCTTGCCTATACAAACCTTCCAGCTTCAACAGATATCAGTTCTACAAACACACCTTGCAGATAGCTATGAAAGGAGCTTGTTTGTGGTCTGGACTGGGGGGTGTGTTTTATAGCAAAACATAGCTGTCAGGGTAATAATGTCTTTCTTCCATTTAACTGGTCCCCTTTGATGCTGAACTCACAGTAAGGCAGCACGGGCATGTTTCATGAAAAAGAAACCTTGGGAGATATTTATGCGAAAACGCACACACACATACATTACACACACATGTATGGTTGGTATAGGCTTTGAAAGATATTACCTTGAAATTATTGTTTTGTTTTCTCATCTTCAAAGACTTTATCTCTTCATGCAGTTTAGCTGTGCGGCCACCAGGGGGTAGAAGGATGCCATTGATTGTATTGTGAAGTGTAAGCCTCGAAGTCTGTGCTGTCCCTGAGATTCAAAATGATGGCTCTCTGCTCATTTTGACCCCCTACCCAAGATATACAGTCACATATATCCAGCTTTTTCTAGAAAACGAATGCCTTTGCTAAACTATTTAAAATATGTCAAACTTTAAACTCATCACACTGGAACCACATTTCCCAGGCCCCTGAAAAACAGCAGCAGTCTCCGGTTTGTAGGAACTCTTTTTCAGAGAAATCACCAGAATTCCAATTCCTTCTGTTTTTGTTTTTTTTTTTTTTTTTAAGTTCTCTCAGCTGTGTCCCATTTGGATTCCTCAGTGGCCCTTCCAAGGTCTCTTTTGCCTAACTTCCCAAGACTCATTCTCCTTCGCTAGTCTCTTTCCACACGCAACATGGGGTTAGGTCAGTAATTCATGCAGTAAATATTTACTTTGTATTCATTGTGTGCCAAAACAATCCCAGACTCTCAGGAAACAAATAAAACTTTTCTGTCCTAGAGCTTACATTCTAGTGAAAAGGCAGACAATAAACAAATATGTTCAGATGATAATAAGTGCTATAGAGAAGTAATAGTAAGAAATAATGCAGAAGAGGGAGATTGGGAGTTATTCAAGGAGGGGGTGCTGGCAGGGCTGATATTTTAGATGGTACTGTCAGAGCATATTTCTCTAATAAAGATGGCATTTCAGCTGTGACCTGAAAGAGGTGAGAGAGCAAGCCACGTATTCCAGGAAGTTGGAGAGGGGGCACAAATGTAAAGATCTTAAGGTGGCACTAGTCTCAGTATGTCTGAGGGGCAGCAAGGTGGCCAGTGTAGCTGAAGCTCAGTGAGAAATGGAGAGAATGATAGGAAATAAGATCGAATAGGTGACAAGGAATCTGATCTTGTAGGACCATCTCTGTGAGATGATGCAGCTCTGACAATTTTGAGCAGGGGATTGACATGGTCACTGTGGCTGTAGTAAGAAGTGTGGGAGAAGGGATCATATTCTGGAAATGGCTTGAAGGGAAAGTTGACAGCATTTACTAATGAATTGTGTGTGGTAAGTGTAAGAAAGAAGAGTCAGGGGTAGGCTAAATATTTGGCCTAAGCAAATGGAGTTTCTATTTACTGGGACAGGAAAGACTGGGGGACAGGAAAGACTGGGGGACAGGCAGTGAAGTAAAAAAGAAAACTAGAAGAGTGTGTGTGCCGTCCTGAAAGCCAGGTGAAGAAAGTTTTGCAAGGAGGAGAGAGTTATCATCTGTGTCCTACACTAATGAGGTGGATGGCATCCCTTCTGGCTGTGGCTGTCGCTACAGGTGTTACCTGCCTCACAGTCTCACTGACATTGGTGTGCTCTTCTGCCACGTCAGATACTTGCTGGATTGGGAAATGGTCCTCAAGTGTTAGAGACAATTCCACATGACCTCAAAACACGATGGTCCTCTATATGCTGTTCTCGGTTTCCAGTTTCCTGGAGCTCGATTAGATAACAGACAACTGAACTCTCATCCTGCATCAGGGGACAAAGGGGCGCACTACTCAGTGCTACATTCAAAAGGCTCCTCTCCACCAGACTCTGCTCAGCTTCCGGAGCAAAGTCTGTGAGAGGACTCCAGCTTTCTCCATTTGTAGTGGTTCTTTTCCACCTAGAATGCTGCCTGGGGTTGAGCGTCTACCTCAGCTCTCCCATACAAATCCTAGGGCATCAAGCAATACTGCCTACTTCACGGCCATTAAACCTTCGTGTCCAATCTACTCAGATAATCCCAGGCACTCCAGGACTCACAGTGGCCCTAGGCATACAAGCTGTACTGCACTAAATTAAAGAATCACGCCTTAAGTATTTTGTTGAGTAAAAGGAATTACTAAAATAGAGACATGTTATTCTCACCCAATTTTTAGCTGTTTATTTAACAGCATAACATAATTTTGCTTTTCTATACTGTCACTAATTAAAATTTTAAGTCTGAAATTATCATTCTCTTCCCAGATCAGTTTTTGAGAAAAACCCTTACCCCTTCCTCCCATCCCAGTGAATTTTATTATCACCATTCATTTACCATGACTCTTCACAAATATCCTACGAAGGTATAGGGTAAGCTTGGGGGGAAACACGTTGTCCAGATTCAAGTCCTAACTGATTTGTTTCTTAGATGCATGACATTGGGAAAATTGCTTAATATCTCTATGACTCAGTTTTCTCTCCTAGAAAGCACAGATAATAATTGTTGTGAAGATTAAACAAGATGAAGTATGTAAAGTTCCAGGCACATTGTAGAAGTAAGAAGATACAGCCCATCTTAGCGTGAGTCCATAAGAAAGAAAAATGTTGGCCCCAGTCAACATGCAATGATCACATAATGTAGCAATAAATAAGCTCTAGTTGCTTTAAGCCATTGAGATTTTGGGGGTTGTTACTTCAGCAGAACCAGATGCTGACTAAGTAAAACAGAAATTGATACAGTGGGTAGGGCATACAGTAACAAAATCTAAAATGAGTGAGTTTGACAGAATGGTAGGTTGGTGGGTGGCAAAGAAACATATTGAAGGCCGAAAAGATGAAGATCCTTGTTAAGCAGAGGCAAAGCATTTGTTATAAATGTTGCCTATAGTCACTTGGGAAGAAAATCATGTGCCTATTGAATGTGTAGATTTGGAGGGAAAGATGGAAAACATAATGCTAGTAGTCTGTTGTTTGCTGTTAACTGAGAATTGACTGGCTTGACAGTAGAAATGGTGGAAACTTCTCAGTATCAACTAAAGTTTATGGACTTTGCACATAATGCTGTGACAGGTTGGAAGAGCTTTGAGATTGCCCCCTTGACAGTAGGTATATTATCAAGAAGTGAAGAAGTAAAGCAAAAGGAGTAAACATAAGCCATGTAGATATGACAATGGGAAGCTTCATAGAAATAATTTCACATGCCCAGATGTGTCACAGAAGTAGCTGAAAGACCCTGGATCTGATAGGGAAAATGAACAGATGACACTATGTCCAAAGGCCCCAACCAACCCTCTTGACTTGTGTAAGATTCTGGAACCATGACTCAAACTCCATGAGTGGCAGTAAGGCCATAATCCTAAAAAGACTGGGATTAGTTTTCCTGCTACGTGATAGAAGGTGCTTAAAATAGAAATTACACTTTGTTAGAGAAAAATAGAGTCATACATCGTGCACACCTGAGTTTGGAGACAGCTTTACAACTACTCTAGATGTGTGCAGTTATTTAATACAACATTGGAAACATTCTAATTGTTCATCAATAAGAAGTTCTAGTGCAATGTATGTTTATTGCAGCACCGTTTACAATAGCAAAGACTTGGAACCAATCCAAATGCTCATCAATGACAGACTGGATAAAGAAAATGTGGCACATATACACCATGGAATACTCTGCAGCCATAAAAAAGGATGAGTTCATGTCCTTTGCAGGGACATGGATGAACCTGGAAGCCATCATTCTCAGCAAACTAACACAGGAACAGAAAACCAAACACTGCATGTTCTCACTCGTTAAGTGGGAGTTAAACAATGAGAACACATGGACATAGGGAGGGAAACATTACACACTGGGGCCTTTCAAGGGGAGGGAGAGCATTAGGACAAATACCTAATGCATGTGGGGCTTAAAACCTAGATGATGGGTTGATAGGTGCAGCAAACCACCGTGGCACATGTATACCTATGTAACATACCTGCACGTTCTGCACATGTCTCCCAGAACTTAAAGTAAAATTTTAACAAAAGAAATTATAGTGCATCCACACACTGGAATACATGTTAAATAGTCATATAGTTACATCTATATGTGTGACTCTATTCATGTTACAAAACAACACTCTACATTTAAGAGTGTGTGTGGGGGGGAATGGGACACACATGCACATTCGTGTGTTTGGGTGCATATCAAAGGTCTGAAAAGACACACATCAAAGTATCGATATGATAATCTGGGGAAATAAGAGGAAATTTGTGTTACGTGAAAGGAAATTTTTATTTTTACTTTATATTATGTATGCTATGTTGTTTTTGAATATTTTAATTCAGATTATGTATGATCTGATTTGTGCACATATATTGTTTACAAGATGTTAGCCTCTTCCAAATTTTTATAAGAAATTCATTTCCAGGCCACTCATGTCATCGGTTTTTCAAAAACCCTCGAAGGCTTCCTGCTGCTTCAAGAAAGAGACTTAACTCCTTAATATGGCTTAAAAGAGATTTCATGATTTGGCTTGTGTTTACTCCTTTTGCTTTACTTCTTCACTTCTTGATAGTATACCTGCTGTCAAGGGGGCAATCTCAAAGCTCTTCCAACCTGTCACAGCATTATGTGCAAAGTCCATAAACTTTAGTTGATACTGAGAAGTTTCCACCATTTCTACTGTCAAGCCAGTCAATTCTCAGTTAACAGCAAACAACAGACTACTAGCATTATGTTTTCCATCTTTCCCTCCAAATCTACA
>NW_012101536.1:6624-45077 GCF_000951045.1 Mandrillus leucophaeus | reverse complement strand
TTATTTATTGCTACATTATGTGATCATTGCAGCCTGGGTCCGTGACGCCCTGGGGGCGGCAGATGAGGCTCACAGGCCTCCCTCACTTCGGGCACCTGTCCTGTCTCGAAACCTTGTCTGTCCTCTGCCAGCATGTCACTGTGTCTCCCCACGGTATTTTGTTGAGTTCTGGGCCCATCAAACATGGAAATTCGGAGATGGGAGGGACATGGGTACAAGGGGCAGCACTGCACAAGGACCCATGGGGACGAATGACCCATGGCCCACAGAGCCAAAACCTCGACCCTGACCAATGAGGTTGGCCTACTGGTCCTGGAAAAGGAAAAGGGTCCCTTTTGCTTTGGGGAGACTTCCGGGCCCCCCATAAGGCCTCCAGAGTCAAAGCATCGTGTTTCTGCAGCCCTTTCAAACCAGGCTTTGCTCGGACCCTTAGCCCAATTGTTAAAATCTGACAGCACGTTCCAGCAGGGCGCTCGGCAATGAGGTCCCAAAGGTTCTCCTAGAGCCAAGGGCGTGGACTCCTCTATTACTAGAAGTTCTTTTTTCTTTCTTTCTTTTTTTTTTTTTTTTTTGACAGAGCCATTCTGTCGCCCAGGCTGGAGTGCAGTGGCACGATCTCTGCTCACTGCAGCCTCAATCTCCCAGGCTCCTCCCACCTCAGTGTCCCAAGTAGGTGGGACCACAGGCACATGCCACCACTCATGGCGGAGTTTTGTGTAAATATACATATATTTTATGGAGTCTCAGTTTCATCATGTTGCCCAGGCTGGTCTCAAAGTCCTAGGCTCAAGCTATCCTCCCTCCTCAGCCTCCCCAAGTGTTGGGATTGCAGGCGTGAGCCACTGTACCTGGCTTTAAGAAGTTCTAATTCCAGAGCAGACCAGTCATATTATTCCATAAGCATCAAAAATTATCCAACGTATCATCTTGTTAAAATATCATTTTGTTTTAACCAACTTCAAGTAACAAATCTGCCCAATCATGTTAGTAATTATTAATTAAGTTGTTGGCTAAGTCAGTTGGCCTCTCCCTGTGGTAGCGTTGCTCCTACTGTAGGGTGCTACCTCAGGAATTCAAAGGGTTCAAATTTCTCAAAGTTGTAAAGCAGAAGCTTTAAACATCCCCCAGAATGTAAGCTTGCTCTAACTTGCTCACCAGGAAAAATTACAGGTTACATCCGTTTGCCCTGCCTCATCATTTTGACTTTATAGAACCTCACAACTCTCCATAACCTTTATCACATGTACTATCTGTTAGAGATGGTGCCATGCGGCCGGGTGTGGTGGTTCACTCTTATAATCCCAGCACTTTGTGAGGCCAAGGCAGGTGGATCACTTGAGGTCAGGAGTTCGAAACCAGCCAGGCTTGAACCCGGGAGGTGGAGGTTGCAGTAAGCCAAGATTACGCCACTGCACTCCAGCCTGGATGACAGAGCGAAACTCTGTCTCAAAAAAAACAAAAAAAAAAACCAAAAAAAAAAAAACAAAAAAAAAAAAAACAAGAGATGGCGCCACGCTCCTTTAATGGATTAGCTCACATTCCTAATAGGCTTTTGAAGCTCTTTCAGAAAAGACCCTTGAACTGAGCACACACACATGCTGAGTATGGTTCTTTGGGGCTCGTTGTGAATTGATGGCTGTGCAGTGATGCTTCACATCCTCCCCTGCCTCACTTCCTGGGTTTCTCATGCTCATCACCTTAGGGTTATACCTCCCAAGCAAAGTATCAGTATTTTAATCCCTGCCTCAAACTTTGCTTTTTAGCAGAGCACCTAGGCTAAGCTAGCCAAGTATAGAATTCTAGGTTGAGGCTGGGCTCAGTGGCTCACGCCTCTAATCGCAGCACTCTGGGAGGCCAAGGCGGGCAGATCATGAGGTCAGGAGTTTGAGACCAGCCTGACCAACATGGTGAAACCCGTCTCTACTGAAAACACAAAAATTAGCTAGGCATGATGACGGGCACCTGTAATTACAGCTACTCGGGAGGCTGAAGCAGGAGAATCGTTTGAACCTGGGAAGTAGAGGTTGCAGTGAGCTGAGATTGCACCATTGCACTCCAGCCTGGGCAAAAGGGCAAGACTCCATCTTAAAAAAAAAGAAGAATTCTAGGTTGAATATAATTTCCAGCAGAACTTTGAATTTTTATGAAATTTCCAATGGACATATATACATAAACAGATGGCATATCCTTTTTCTCTCAGATGTGGTCCCTGGTCCATGGGCTTTAGTCCATAGACTTCTAGTTTCCAGTGTTGCTGAAACAAATTTGATTCTTACTACTTTATGGGTTAGCTGTGTTTTGATTTGTTTTGTTTTGCTTTAATATTTCATTTCTGGAGGCTGTTCCAAATTTACTTTAACCTTGATGTTCTAAAATTTTGTAATAATATGTCTAGACATAAATTATTTTCAATGTGCTGGCTACTCTGTGGACTCTGTCCATATGATGACTTGTATTATTTAGCTCAGATAAAGTATCTTATAATTTCTGACACTTTTCTCTCACGCGCTATTTCTATACTCTCTTTCTGAAATTTCTGTCAGTTGGATGACAGATTTGACTCTTCGTTTCCATGTTTCACTCTTCCCCTTCTTTGTATCTGGTATTTCCATGCCTCTAGTTTCTCTGGAATTCTTCAGGGTAGGTAGGCATCTTCCTAAGCCTTATCCCTTCCTCACATACTCCGAAGTTTGATTTCTTTCAACTTAATTCATAATTTACCACTTCTCTATCAATTATCCAGCTTCTAGGAACATGGTCAAAATTTTTATTCCTTGATAGTCCTCTTCTATTCTCTTCACACAGGTTATATCATTGTTATTTTTATTTTATTTTTATTCTTTGAGACTGAGTCTCACTCTGTCACCCAGGCTGGAGTACAGTGACGCGATCTCAGTTCACAGCAAACTCCGCCTCCTGGGTTCAAGCGATTATTCCTGCCTCAGTCTCCTGAGTAACTAGGATTACATTTGCCCACCACCATGCCCAACTAGTTTTTGTATTTTTAGTAGAGACGACATTTCACCATATTGGCCAGGCAGGTCTTGAACTCTTGGCCTCAGGTGATATGCCTGCCTCAGCCTCCCAAAGTGCTGGGATTGCCGGCGTGAACCACTGCACCTGGCAACCATAATAATAATAATAATAACAACAACAACAATAATAATAAATGTAAATATATATTATATATACTTTATATATATATATACGATAATAATAATAATTATTATTATTTGAGACAGAGTCTCACTCTGTCACCCAGGCTGGAGTGCAGTGGCATGATCCCAGCTCACTGCAACCTCCACCTCTCGGGTTCAAGCGATTCTCCTGCCCCAGCCTCCTGAGTAGCTGGGATTGCAGGCGCGAGCCACCACACCCGTCTGATTTTTTGTATTTTTGGTAGAGACGGAGTTTCACCATGTTGGTCTGGCTGGTCTTGAACTCCTGACCTCGTGATCTCCTCACCTCGGCCTCCCAAAGTGTTGGGATTACAGGCGTGAGCCACTGCGCCCGGCCCCATTATTATTTTTAAAATGCCATTTAAGAGTCTTCAGAGACAGAGAGAGAGAGAAAGAAAATTGCTTAGGATCAATTCATCATCCTGAACTGGAATTGTCTGAATTTTTATGATGTAGTTGAATCTGTGTTTTCCACGTAGCTTATGGGTTTCAAGACTGCTTAACAGGGCTGTATTTTTCCTATATGTCAGACATGCTTTAGAGTCATTCAGCCAGTTTAATATTTACCAAGTGAAGGGTTTATGGTTCGTTGCCATCTCAAAGCAATAAACACCACCTGCAGCCGACCTTCGTCTAGCAGATCAAGACTTCCTCATTTCTGAAAATAACTGAGTTTTTAAATACTATTGAGAAAGCAGAATGTCAAACAGTTGCTTCTTAGTATAATCTGTATTTTTCATTTTCAGCTGAAGATTTAAAAAATTATTTTTAGAAGAATACAACTTTATTTTACTGTTTTATTATTTTTCTTAAAAATGTTTTAACGCCTCAAATAAGATGTATTTTGATTTTCTTTCCCTCCCTTTTTTAAAGCAACCTAGTTCTTTATTTTTATCTTTAAATAAATTGTAAACAAATTTCTACCTTTCTTAGGCACAGTCTACACAAATTCTTTCCTCCTTTCCTCTAAAACGTGGAGGTTCCTGCACTAGAAATGGAAACATACTAATAGTACTTAAGTCATCTGAGAACACCATGAAATGAGTCACTCTCAATGGCTACACTTTTCTGATACCCTTTAAACTTAGGCAAAAATCCTATTTTGCATAAACATTTAGGCTGGCTTAACTTGAATTAACCCTTTTGTGAATGGACTGCTAACAATATCATTGCCAGATTGTAAACTCTAATTAATAGTCTCACTCCTTTAGGTTCTAGCCAGTACAATGACCAGAGAAAAATCTCAGTATACATAGCATTTGTTGAATAAACATGTGAAGTGAATGAATGAATAAATGCAGTACAGTGATGCTTTTAGGTTTTACTGAGGCATAGGGAGCTCCTTTTCTCTTATACTAACTGGCCCCGAGCTGCTATGCTTTTAAGTGTTTGAATCTGCTTTGCAGTGTTTCTTTCTTTGCCCTTCCTTAGGTTCTCAGATGTCACCTGTTATCATTGTGTATGTACCTATCTCTAGAAGTCTTTCTCTCTTAACTTGACACTTCTCATCAACTATGACTTTGGGACCAAGGTGACTAAGCTGGTTATGGCAAGTACACAACAACTCTGAGTGAATTTCTGACCGACTTCGCCACTGTTTAATGTACTATTTGTGGATCTGAGCTCCAATTTGGTTGCCCAGACATTGTCCTCACACACTTACCCACAGTTCATACTTCTATTTCAGATAGTGAGATAGTGAGGTAGCTTATTTCTACACGAATGGAATGACATGCTAGTTATTGGAGTAGAATTGAAATAAACTACCTGTACTTTCTAGATGGTAACACCTTTTATCTGAGCCCAAGAACTTTCACACTTCCAAAACACGTATGTCTCCACATAATTCATGACAATTCAGAGGATATAGTATTTTACTCATAGCAAAGCTAATGTATTATTCAGGGCAATCCCCCAAAAAGGGCTATGTGGTATTAGCACAGATACAATCACCTACAGCTCTCACCCTGAACCCCTCTCTCTCTTTCAACAATTTTTGATACCATTTGCATCAGCGGTTTTGTTATATAACAAACTACTCTGAAGTTAGTGGCTTAAAACAACAATCATTTAATATTTCTCATACATCTACAGGACGTCTGGGTGGTTCTGAGGATGTGAGCTGAACTTACTCATGTATCTGCAGTCATCTGCGGATGACCTGGGTAGTTTTGTTAGTCTTGGGCTCTCTCTCACATATCTGGGGTCTTGGTTGGGACTAGCAGGCTGACTCTGCTCTGCCCCATAGGTTGCACCCTTGAGCAGGCTAGTCTGAGCATTCTGTATGGAAAAGGTAGAGGAGCAAAAGAGAGAAGAGAAGCATGCCAGGTTTCCTGAGACCTAGACTCTGGAACTCACAAGTCACTTTTGCCACATTCTATTGGTCAGGTCATGTTACGAGAATATCCCAGATACAAGGGATGAGCAAATGGACTCCTCATGATAGAAGGAATTACAAAGTCACACTGCAGAGGATGTGGATCCAGGGAGAGGTAGGAAATAGGAGCCAATTTGCAATCAATTCAAGCATTACTGTTTTTAAAAAACAATTAAAAAATACACTATTCATTATAATATTCCTTATCTTGCTTTTTCTCTCTATTAATATGGTTACCATTCATTTGTTTTACATTTTCCCCCGATTTCCATCCCCTCACCATTTGATATACAATATCTTAAAGAGGAAACAAATTTCTCAAAATGTGTTTTTATATTTACCAAAAGGAAAGGAAAGTTTTCTGATTATTTTCTATAAAGGAAGGGCAAAAACTCATATTCTTTTTTTTTTTTTGAGACGGAGTCTCGCTCTGTCGCCCAGGCGGGAGTGCAGTGGCCGGATGTCGGCTCACTACAAGCTCCGCCTCCCGGGTTTATGCCATTCTCCTGCCTCAGCCTCCCGAGTAGCTGGGCCTACAGGCGCCTGCCACCTCGCCCGGCTAGTTTTTTTGTACTTTTTAGTAGAGATGGGGTTTCACCGTGTTCGTCAAGATGGTCTCTATCTCCTGACCTCGTGATCCGCCCGTCTCGGCCTCCCAAAGTGCTGGGATTACAGGCTTGAGCCACCGCGCCCGGCCTAAAAACTCATAATCTTAAAGGCTATTTTGCATCTGACTTTCTTTGTGAGTTGAATATGGTCAAGCTTGCTGTTGCCTTCGATCTTAGTAAAGCCATAGGCATGTTTGTCCCAACAGAATAAGCACTAAGGAATGCAGCAGAAAGTTGATAACACAGATGTATGAGTGTGACATTTTAGTCACGAGTGATGCAGAGCCCCCACCTGGAAAACAGGATAATCAGCTGTGCTGATCTCCAATAGCTTGGTCTGGAATAACTCCCATTTTAATAGTGTGCCCTTGTGGTTTTCAGCTAATGCAAGCACATTTGCTATTCCCAGGAGATGTTTAGGTAGCATAATTTTTTTTCTTTTCAATCAACATAAAGATTTATAAGAATTGCCCTGAAATCTCTTGGAAATAACAAAGGTGTTTTCATTCCTTATGCCCTGACTTGCCCTCATCTGATCAGAAAAAGTGATGTTTAGTGTTTTCTATGAGCATAAGTAGGTTAGTGATTTTATTATTACTGAAAAGAGTAAGTGATATTTAGCAATTGAGGGATCTAACATAATGGTAAACTTGTGATTTCTTTATAATCGAATGTAATTTTAAGATTTATGAAGATCTTTTGAACTTAATTTATTATATAAATCAAGTTTGCTGCCTTTGGAGCAGTCCTCTATGAAGTATGAAGTTTCAGGATATGATACTTTGGGCTATTTTCAAAAGTCTCAGCTAGACACAGTCTTCGTGTCATTAGTTCTTCAGAGTAAAATCTAGAAAATAAGCTCACAGTGCCCTCTGCTCATGTACAACCTTTCCTAGTATTTTTTAAATCCAAGAAGAAGTGTATTTCAGGATTTAGTTTCTTCCTATAATTGACAGCATCCCACTTCCTTGAAAATTATGCATCTATTAGCAATAAGTATTAGCTGGAATATCCAATTATTTAGACTACTTCATTCCCCCACCACTACAACAAGATAATAAAGGCTACAGGTTTAAACGACTCTCAGGCCACTTGGTTGATCATTTTTCCAAATTTTAAAAATCTCTAGTGATCAGATTTCCTAGCCTCTGTGAACACTTTGTTTTTTGCCAAACTGCATTTACAATTGAGAAATTTAGCTCCTTCCTCACACAATCTTATTACACACAGACACACAGACACACACACACACTATAGAAAATAGCTGGCCATTCTCTGAAAGACAGAAATTGTTTATCAATAAAGTAGACAGAAATTGTTTATAAATAAAATAAACATAAATGAAAAAGTAGACTTAATAAATATTGTTGAATCACCCTACAGCCTTCTTTTCTCCAAGCAAAATAATTCCATTTTTTTATAAGTTCTATTTTACCATAATTTAAAAGTAAAAATTAGCATGAATCAGATTAACCAGTGTTTCTAAACTAAGACACCAAGCTACTTAAATGGTATAAACTAGAGATTTATGTTACCACTGTTACCCAGCTATTCTTGGTGTATAATGTGTACCCAGCATAATTACTTTGAAAATATCCTTAGTTTTTGGCTGGGTGCAGTGACTCATGCCTGTAATCCCAGCACTTTGGGAGGCTGAGGCCGGCGGATCACCTGAGGTCGGGCGTTCGAGACCAGCCTGACCAACATGGAGAAACCCCGTCTCTACTAAAAATACAAAATTAGCCAGGCATGGTGGCACATGCCTGTAATCCCAGCTACTCGGGAGGCTGAGGCAGGAGAATCGCTTGAACCTGGGAGGCGGAGGTTACGGTGAGCTGAGATTGTGCCATTGCACTCCAGCCTGGGCACCAAGAGCAAAACTCTGTCTCAAAAACAAAAAAAAAGAGAGAGAGAGAGAAACAAAATTACCTAGTGTAATCTGTTAGTGTAGTATAAAGGACATGGAGTTTGTCCCCAGAAAGATGTGGATTGAATGTTGACATAGTCACCCAATAGTTTTGGGAACTTTTCCTTCTCATTCACCTTCGTTCAGACTGTTTTCTTATCAACAAAATTGGGATAAAACAGCTACATTGTAGTGTCGCTGAGGGATTAAATAAAGTATATGTGAAATATACTTTACTTAAGTATAGTAGGAGGTGTTTACCAAATGTTGGCTATTTCTGTTATCGCTATTTATTTTAGGTAATGTCCTTTCCCTCCATGGCAGCACCTGGTGACTCCTACAGCAACATGTCATGCCCACATCCCTATGCATTTTCTAAATAATGGAGATCGTAACTGGTTGACTCATTTAGAACAAAGGCTATCACAGAAGCATGAGCACATATGCCCACAATTGAACTTGATGACACTTAATTGTGAAGTTAGAACATGAAAGTTCAGTAGACGTGGAACAAAGATGTCACACTGGGGCTTCTTGGTTTCTGAAATTCTGTCTATAACATTAAGTTGCCCTCCCTGTCCCTTCTCTCAGTGTTGTGAGGATCAACAGTATTCAGCACAGAACTCAGTCTTCAGCTTTCACTTCCCAGTCCATAAACCATGAAGTGTTTGGCATGTCATATGCAGAAACACAGAGTGTCTCAACCCCACCGGGGCAGAGAAAATCGTCACTAGCTGAATTTACCCTTTAATACAAAGATCAGTAACACAGACACAAAGAAAGCTCGTTTATTTTAATAGTTGAGCACAGTTTTGAGAATTCCCTGTAGGAATTATCTCCCAGGTCCCCCCCTAGAATTATTCACATACAAAGCCTGCAAGTATTCAAATTTCACAAACACAATTGCAAAAGCAGAAGAACTAAGAAAAGCCTTCATAGTCTCAAGATTAAAAACAATGCTTCATTATTCTTACAGTACCTGTTAATAAATGCTAAATACTAAGTGCTAAAAAAAAAAAAAAAAAAAAAAAAAAACAGCTGGGCTGGCAGCTGGCTGCTGGTGGCTGGCAGCTGGTGGCTTGAGAGAAGAATAAAGAAGGAAGCTCTTATAATGACAGGCACTCTTATACTCATTTTTTATCTCAAAACTGGATAACACAGGGCAGATCTCTCCACTTTCATAATTTAGTTGGTTTCAAAGATAGAAAACCTTGGAGAAACATCCTCAGAGCAACAAATGAAGCTGGTTTTAATTATGCACATAGGTTAGAAAGGGCCAATATTCTCAGACTCCTTATAACTGAGGTACCCTCTCCAGTTCATACTTTGGTGTAAAGAATTGAAACAATAAAAAGAGCCTGAGTCATAGTAATAACACAAATAAATACCTGTTGAATAGATGAATTGATACCTGAGGTGCAGTGTGAACAGGCTGGACCTAAGTATCTCTAAGCAGAAACCATCCCAGTACATTTTACAAAGGCTACATTCACACAGCAGGCCTTATTTGTCAGACCTACCCTCAGTGCCCTGAGGATTCTGGGAGACCAAAGGAACAGTAGTATGACAAAGAACAACTGAGTTCTTATTTAGTTCATCCTAGTCCCCTGAATAATCCTCCTCAGCATCAAAATTTGTGACCAGATTTAAAAATATTCAATACCCTAGATAATCAAAACAACATGAATATGTGTATACTTCCTTCAATTACATTCAATACATATAAAATTTTAAGAAATCTGGGGCAGGGAATGACCAATATGAGACCCCCTTCCCCTGTCTCTCCCTTTTGCCTTTTTTATTTTCTCTCACTCTCCCATTCTCTTTTCTCCGTATTTCCTTTTCCTCCTAAATCAGTCTCCTGCCCTTCCCCCAGCACTTTCTCTTTCTTCCTCATTACCAAAGTTGAAGAGTTCTAAATATTTGTTGCCCCAAGGGGTGGGGCAAATAAAACTGGTTTTAGTTCCCAGAAATGGGACCAGTTCTAAGAAAAAGAAAAACAAAACCCTGCTCTTGGCCACACTAACAGTGATTTAGAGACTCTCTCTTGAACATATATTCATAACATACTATTGAGTGTGAATTTGATCTCTGTACAGAGATTTTTGTTTCTGGATTGTTAATTTCAGGATGATCATGATGATATAATACAAATAAACCATTAGTCACACAGATGTGATCCATTTCTTGTGTGTATTTATGGAAAACAAGGGGTGGGTGCTATTTAAAACAAATGACCGTATCAGATACATATTTGTCACAATTCTTAAGTTCAATATTCATAAAGGCTAGCTGGAGTAGACCACTTTGGGCAGGAAATCAGTCTACATTTATTTTATAGCACAAGGAGCAGGACTAGATGAACCAGAGTCATGGCAGGAGGTTAACTCTCCACCTCCAACCCTCTTTTTTCATGCTTCAAATAAGAATGTGCAGAACCCTCCAGGCCATCCTATTGGTTAGTATCCTTAGCCTGTTCTTGACCCTAGGGAGAATCAGATTCCTTTGTTCAATAAGAGCAACAGAAGTTATTTCTTTAGATAAATTTTGTTTAAGGCTTTAAATTAATTCTATGTTGGCATCGTGTGGTTCTAAGTGCATTCATTCATTCATTTAACAAACCTTACTTGAGTATCCACTCTCTGCCAAGCACCGTGGTAAATGATGAGTACTACATTAACTCCAATCAATCCAATATTATTTTGTAGAAAGAATATCTGGCCCAGTTACCCTGTTGTATTAGTAAACTGGAGTATGCTCAGATGTCAATACTGTCACTACTAAGTGTTGAGACACTCTCAACATATATTATATCCTAATGATCTGGAAAGTTTCCTTCAATATGATAATAATGATGGCAAAAATGACACAAAATATAAATATGTAGCTACTCCTTGGTTTCCTTCTTCTTTTGGGGAACATAAAAACTGATTTTGAGGATTCTGAGGCAGCTCAGTATTGTGGAAAGAGTATCACACCTGAAGTAAGATGGGCTAGATCTGATCACAGCTTCATAATCTTAGGGAAGTTACTGAACCTTTTGATCCTTTCCCTTTTGATTCTAAAATTGAGTCCAAGAATCTTTGCCCTACCTTCCACTGACATTACTGAGAGGAAAAAAATGACATAATGTTTATAAAAGTGCTCTTAAAACCATAGAGCTCCATATAAATGCAACTTATCACCATCAAACAATCTTTGACATTCCTTTAAGGGAAAACCATTACATTATAGTTTCTTTCTGTCCATTTTTAAGCAAGGGGTATTTATATGATCAATTAGCATTATTTGAACATTTGGCAGCACAACCCACATTTATTTCCTCATGGAAGAGATGAGTTAGAAGTTTTCCTTGTTGAAAATGAAATGCACTCCCCGAGGGCCAGACTCAGAGTTGGAGATGCTCTGTTTACTGAGGGTTTTAGCCAAGGCTTCAGGTCCACAGAGGAAAACTCCTATTCTGGTACTTTTGGGAAAGAAAAAAAAAAGACAATTTCAAGCTTTGGGATGAGATGTCTACAAAGCAAGTAGGTGAATTTCCCATTAATTTGAGGTCCCAGGGCAAAGTCCCCTCTGCTCCTTTGATCATATTGCTCAGAGGGAGTGTGGTTCAGCCTGTTTGTGTGAGCATCTGGATAGTTCAAAAGGTAGTTGACTTCCCTGGCAAAAATAAAATCCAACCAAGGTTTTTGGAACTTATATCACAGAGAAAAATGGTGGTGAATTCATGAGTCTGTGGGCTACTTTCCTTCAGGGCTCTGTACCCCCTGGCATCTTGAAATTAGGAACAAGCCAACTATGCCAGCCACTCGGTGTGGCTTCATTTCTCTAAATTTTAGAGTCTAAAGCCCTGTTCAAAGTGTGGTTTCCGATCAGTAGCCTTGGCGTCAGCTTTTTTAAAAATGCAGATTACCTGGCCCTACCCCAAATCTTCTAAATCGGTATCTGCATTTTAAAGAGATCCCCAGGTACTTTGTATGCTGCTTACAGTGCCAAAAGTAATAGTCTACAGGGTGCATGTATGGTGATTTCTTGAGTTTCTCAGGTGTTCTAGCAAGATAAGGGATCCCCCTCAAGGTTTTATAATGACTAAAGTTTTAGTGAGAGCAGAAAGCACCTTGAGACATCTGTCAACTTAAGATTTTAGACCCAGAAGCTGTAACTAAAAGTGGGGACAGTGTCTCCTTAACAATATGTATAAATTATATTGAATCTTTAAAAGAAGCAGATACACTAATGAAATTTAGAAGACTAAAGAAAAGAACCAAACCTGTGGCCCTACTTGGGACAGGCAGGTTGAGAAGGTCTGAGATGGGGACCTGGAAATCTTTGTTTTTAATAACTCTCCAGGTAATTTGGTATAATTTAAAGATTCCTTCTTAAAGTTGAAGATATCTGGAATCTTTTGTTGGGCATGAATTCAACCTTTATATAGTAATATACATATTTGAGTTTCTAAAATATACAAGTTTAGATATGTATGGGGGCTGCTGCTTTAGGCAGATGCAAGCTTCAAAAACATCTTGGTGACAGACTCCTTACTTAGGGTGTTGACTCGCAATTGTCTTGAATTCATTATCCCAGTTGGGCCGTCCATACAAAGTCTTTTGTTTCAGGCCTGTGATCACATCTTTCTCCTCATCATGGTGCACAGCAAAGTGATTGGCCTACAGGAAAGGACATGAATTCAGAAAAAAAGAGACATGCTGTAAAAGCACATACAATGTATTTACATCCTTCACAAACTATTCTAACCAAGGCACCCTGCTGGATGCTGAAAGGTATACAAAGATAAATAAACTGGATCTCTCTCAAGCAATTTACAATCTAGAAAGGGAGACTTTGAAGTATAAATATAAATAATCCCATATGTCGAACAGGGTATGATGAGTGTCATGAAAGAGGCACAAGTGTCCTAATGAGAACAAAGAAGGAAGGTGGAGTGGAAGAACAGGGTAAGGGTTAGGGCTGCAGTATTTGAGTCAGGCATTGATGGATGAGTAGTGTCTCACTGTTTTTCTCTCTGCTCTATGTTTGACTTTTTCTCTTCACCCTAATATACTTCCACTCCTTTGGGAGAATTACTAAGAGATGTAACAATTTTTGACTAAAATGCAGCAATACTTTGGTAGCATAATAAGACATCAAATCAAGCCTAAAGCTAGTGTGTGTGCGTGTGTGTGCGCGCGTGTGTGTGCATATATGTATATAGTCACATGCTGTTTTTCTGCTACCATTCTAGGAGGCTTCAGTTTGAACAACAGGTATTTTTCATAAAAGTGGTTAATTAAATTTATTTTTAAAAAGCAAATCAGATTTGAAATTCACTAGATGGATGATGGGCATAGAGGATATTAAGAAAGGTGGGCACTCCAATTTAATAATCCTATAGAGATCAGTTTGGTAAAGCAAAATGATTAATTTTTAATACAAATAAATTACTGATTTAAAAAAACTGTGCTTTGTTTTTTAAATAACAAAACAGTAAAGCAATTTATATAATATAGCTTTTTTCCTGAGTTTTATTTTTATCAAAGCATTTTTGTTTTGTTTTTAAATAGCAGAAGTGGCATTTCAAAACCACTTTTTCTGGAGCAACAATTCTTATGGTGATGTTTCCTTAATCTATATTTGCTACAAGATTCCTTTAAGACTTGGAGAATCTATGATAAACAATATGTCAAAACCCAAATGGGAATTCAGTCTTCACAGTGACAGGGTGCACATGGAAGATGCTCAGGGTTGTGGAGCCAATGTCTATGTATACCCAGTTGCTATAGTTTGAATGTATCCTCTCCAAAATTCAGATGTTGCCAATGTGATAGCATTAAGAAGTGGAGCCTTATAAAGATGATTAAGACATAAAGGATCATCCCTAATGAATGAGTTAAGGGCTTTGGAAAAGAGTCATCACACAGTATTTGATGAGCCTGCCCTTTTTCTTTCCACCATGTGAAAACAGTATTTCTCCCACCCAGCAGATGCAGCCTTTGCTAGACAACCAAACCTGTTGGTGTCTTGATCTTGGACTTGCCAGCCTCCAGAACTTTGAGAAAATAAATTTCTGTTCTTTATAAATTATCCAGCCTCGAGTGTTTTGTTATAGCAGCACAAATGGACTAAGACACCAGCTGAGACACAGGACAGAAATATGCAGAGACTCTTGCCTTAGCTCCTCACTCATGGTGGCAGCATCTGTTTCCAGGCCAAGTCATTAATGTTTGCTTATTTACAAAGATGTTACACTCCAGGAATCATTAACTTGTTTCAGGGTTTGTCAATTTCAGCACTGTTGATATTTGGGACTGTATAATCCTTTGTTGTGGGGGGCTGTCTTGTTAATCGTAGGATATTTACATTGCCAACTGTCTCTGGTGTGTGTCTTGGGGGGAACAGAGCAAAACTGTTCCTGTTGAGAACTATTGGCTTACTTTATTATTGTGGTCTCCAAACATTTTTGAAAGAGCACCCTCATTGTACACACACACACACACACACACACACATACATGCATATATACCACCTTCATTAGATATATAATAATTTATTCATAAATGATAATCATGAACTACTGCGAGATGCTAAGAGTGCAGGCTCTGGCACATTCTGTCTCTGTCACTTACTTGTTGGGTGCTCTTAGGAAAATGACCTAACCTGGTCTGAGTTTCTTCATCTGTAAAGTGTGGATAATAATAGGAGCTACTTTATAGTGTTGGTGAGAGGATAAAATTAGACAATCTATGTAAATAGATACATAAGAAAAATACTTGGCAATATATATACATAATAATTATAAAGGTAGTGAGTATATTATAAAACATACAAAAACAAAAATTAAATTTTATAGACACATATGTACATATAAATATATATGTGATACATATATAAATACATATTAAAATATATACATATATACAGAATCCTTTATATGCTTATGTACGTTATATATACAGATGCTCCTCAGCTTACAATGGGGTTATATCCTGATAAAACCATCATTAAATTGAAAATACCATAAGTCTAAAATGGGTTTAATACATCTAACTTAATAAACATCATAGTTTAGTCTAGACCACATTAAATGTGCTCAGAACACTTATATTAGCCTACAATTCCACAAAATCATCTAACAAGAAGCCTGTTTGTAATAAAAGGTTTAATACCACATGTAATTTGTTGAATGCAATACTGAAGTATGGCTTCTACTGAATGCATATTGCTTTCACTTCATTGCAAAGTTGAAAAATCATAAGTTGAACCACTGTAAGTTGGGGATTGTCTGTTTTATACACACACACACACACACACACACACACAGAGAGAGAGAGAGAAAGAGAGAGAGAGACAGAGAAAGAGAGAGAGAGACAGAGAAAGAGAGAGAGAGAGAGAAAGAGAAAGCTAAATTTTCCCCAAAATAACCCTGTGCATCATCTCAATCACCGGTTTCAGAGTGCCTGGCGGGAGAATTGATCTAATAATGTCAAAGTGATGGCTTTTATTCCCTCACAGGCTCTGATTCTAATCTGAGCAGTCTAAATATCATGTGGCGATACTAAATGAGAGTGAATGGACCGGATCACCAAATCCACTAACTGTACTTAGAAAAAATAGTGCACAAGACACACCAATAACCAGGGGGAAGTTCATAAGCCCTGTACACTATGGGAAGGACCTGAGCCTTGGGGTCTTGTCCTTACCTGAGACTCATCCCAGCCAGTGAGGTAGATGTTGTAGCTGAGGAAGCCGGCATTGTTCCTTTCCTGCATCTGGCTCTCCAGCAGTTGCAGTAGGTCTGCAAACCACTCAAAGGCATGTGTGTCCCGGCACAGCCAGTAGAAGTAGATCTGAAAATGGGGTGGATCATGAAGCAGATTATATTTGGCAGGCCCTATCAGCATTAACATGTGGAATTCCACTTTCTGTCACCCAGACTTTTTCCTGATGCTCAGAATGCCTAGAAACATAGATTTTCGGAAGGCTCTGGACATTTCACAGGGTAGTTTACATGAACCTGCTCTGGCCTTCACTCTAGCAGGGCAGTAAATAAGTAACCTGGCCTCAGAAATACATGGCTTAAGAAAAAACTATTAGCCCACCAAGTTTCTCTCTGAGTCTGCTCTTACTCTCCCAGAATCCCTGGCTTCCTTTGAACCTCTTCTTAGAAAGCCTGATGGAATCTAGACTAGCAGGGATTGCCACAGAAATTCTTCCCTGCCTGCTACTGCCAGACATTCATGAGTTCCTAGGGGAAAAATAAGGTTCTATGCATATCTCCTGCACATGGAAAAGAGGTACAGGGAGAATGAAAAGTCAAGGTAGGCTTAATGTCCCTATTAGAGTTTATCTTTATAGTTATAAGAATGGCCTGAGGTTTATTTAGGATGCCCTTTATTACAGAATAAAACCAAATTTATAGTTAACCAAAAAATCCCCTGTGAATTGACCCTGAGGAGATATTCGTAAGTAGAGTTTCAGGTCTCCTCTTCTCCCTTTGCAAAAAAAAGTATTGGGTGGTGGGGAGGGTGGCTGGAAATTGAATCAATCTCAATATCCAACACAAGATGAAAGAAAAATTATTCAATATCCTCTCAATAGAACATGAAGGGATCATTTAAAGTCATCATTATAAAGCCTGTGAAAACATTGAAAATCACTTTCTGTAATATATTTTTTAAAAGCAGGACATGAAATTATACACACTCAATATTTACAACTTTCTAAAAATACATAAACATGGAAATATTAGAAGAGAATATACAAAAATTATAGCTATTGAGTTGGGGCTGTGAATACTTTCCCAACTTTCTTTCTTCTGAATTTCCAGCAACACTATACAAATACAATATATTCCCTTCACTAATAGGCCTACTTATCTAGAAGCACATTAGATTTAACAAACATTCTTTTGAAGAAAACCCTTTCTCTCTAGAACCACTGGAAGCTTTTCTTCACTTCCCATGGTCTCTGCCAACCTTAGCCCTGAAAGCATTCTCAGGCCTCACATGGCAGAGTATGGTTACTGCTCTAGGTCCTCCGATAAATGAAAGCACTTACCTTTTTGAGCCTCAGATTGGTGGCGTTATTGCAATATTTGTACCAGACTGACTTGAGAATGGATGCGAAGGGTGTGACCCCAATCCCAGCTCCCACTAACATCACCACCTCATAGCTGAACACATCTTCACTGGCAGTGCCAAAGGGCCCATCAACCGCTATCCTGAAGGGAAATGGGGAGGAGATAGTTACAGAGATGTCTTGATCTTCAGAGTGAGATGTGACACCCATAATTATTGGGGATGTGCAATATGTTAATTCAAATTGGAATAATGTATCTATTGGGTGCTTCCTTCTATGAAATAGCTTTCAAGTAACCAAACTTAGTGCCAACGTTGGGTTTGGAAGTGAGAAGAGAAATATTTGGCTAACCAAAAACATTTGGTAACTCAGAACAAGTTTTTGTTTGTTTGTTTTTATCTCCCCATTCCTCTTCACACACAACAATGCCCCCTCCATACATGCCCTGTGTCTTGCCAGGACATCCCACTCTTAAAAATCTTGCACACGCTGCACACTGAAGTGAGAATCTGCCGCATCATAACATCTTGTAGATTTAATGTCTCCACTTTTCATTTGTCTATTCATTGAGTTATTCAACAAACTCTCAAACCTTTCTTTAGCATCTACTAAGTACCTGATAGCATGTTGGGCATGCAGGGAAAAGGAGGCAAAGGGGCTAATATGTGGCATTTAACCTCAAATAAATTATGCCAATGAAAATTTAAGAATATTTTTGATACACTACTATTATATTTGTTAGGAAAGTTAATCTAACTTGGCCTTGACCCTTACATATTTAAAGGAATTTGGAAGTATTTATTTCTAATATTTGATTCAAAGGTTTCATATTTCACATAACATTTATGAAAATATGCATAAACACACCACACATATAAAATGGCGACCACAGAAATAGCTACCTATATTCTTAGAACCTGTGTGTTTTGTTGGAGACTTAGTAAAACATGGAGGAAGAGGAGCTATTTAATGCCATTTTTCCTGAACTCATACATGCTGGTAATATGTACTTTTTACTCACTTAGGTAGTTTCCACGCATCTTGAAACTCCTGCTTATCACAGCCACAAGCATTGAACAGCCCCTCTGTCCAGTCCCCAACGATGCGAATATGGATACTAAAGAAGTCTTCCTCAGGGGCAGATGTCAGTGTGAAAGGGTGCCACTCCAGCTTGGACACCTTGGGGCACTTGACAAAAATGTATTGTCCCACTTCCATTTTGAACCCCTTCTTCTTCATCTGTAGCTCGATGGTTTTGAAAGGGTGAGTGACCACCTATAGAATAAAACATATGTCTGGAAATGACATCTTTCCTAAATACTTGCCTTTTTAGTGTCCATATGGATAAAAAACCGAGCTAAATTGGCCCACCTAGATCTTTGCTTTAGGGACAACACAGCAGTTCCTCCAGCAGATGTGTCTGTCACAGGGAATTGCCCTCAGTTGTAGCCCATTACTAAAGATGGGCTGATTATGGGATACTGAGGCCTAGTCCCTTTTCCTTAACTTAGATTAACTCTAAGGGGCTATCTCAATTCCCGCACTCCCTGTAGTATCATCTGAGACCACAGTTGCAACTAGAAAGAGGGTCAGCTTTTCTCTCTCCCCATTCCTGCCTTTCTTACTTCCTTTCCAGGTTTATCTCTTACAGAATGCTTTAGAAGCCTTCTGCATGCAGTTATTTCTCAGTCTTTACCAGGGAATCCAACATAAAAAATCAGCCTATTGTGATTTTTTTTTCCTCTCAGAAGTCAAAAAAGTGCTAAAAAATTTACAAAAAGTGATGTTTCCTGCTCAGCCTTCCTATCTCCCCAGAGGATGAGAGAGGGCCTTAGTATTAGGTTGGTGCAAAAGTAATTGCGGTTTTTGCCATTAAAAATATGGCAAAAACCGCAATAACTTTTGCACCAACCTAATAGCTGGTCAGAAGAAGGAGATCCCATTGGCTAGTTATGTAGCAACATTCCCCAAACCAAGACTAAGTTGGTCTATCTTTGTCTTGAATCACACCTTGAATCTGCCTGATTCCATGTGTTATTTCTACATTTCTCCCTATCTGGGGAGTATACCATCTATTCTACCCACCCATTGCCATCCTCATTTGTCTATGTACACACATGTTTATAACAGCTTTATTCATAAGAGCAAAAAACAGGAAACAATTCAAATGTTTATCAACTATTGAGTGGATAATTTTTTAAAAAGTAGAACACAGTGAACAGCAAGACAGAAAGTAATATACTGTTTCTTTCATGATTTCTTAAGGCTTCTAGAAGAACCCTATATGTATAACTAAAGACAAACCAAGGGACATCAAAGGAAAGAAAAATCAATAGAAATAAAATAGCAGCTTCCTAACGTTAACTGATACTGCTGGGCTTTTCTTGAATAGGGAGTTGAGGAAGAGTGAAAAATTCTTTTTTAAAAAATGTAAAACGTTTCCAGAACTTGTGAATTAAATGCATCTTACGTGATAAAAACTATAACCAACTTCCCTTCTGCTCTGAAATAAGGAGTTGCAAAGCTTCATTTTGAAAACAGTAAATTAAAATTATGTTGAAAATTGTTTACCATGTTGCAATTTTGTGTTGTGGAAACAATTTTTACCATATTACAATTTTGCTATCACAGGCACAAATGAGATGTAACTAAATAAGTGGATAGCATTCTCATTGGAATACTTTTGGATAACATCTCGTCTCTCATATTTATTTACATGAGAAGAAAACAATTATCTATTTTCTTCAAAGGAAAACAAGTTTTCCTTAAAAGTATGTTTAAGAAAAATACTTGTCTGGTTCAGTCATCTCTAGTCTAGTAAAGGAAATTTTGCAGCAACTGTTTTTGCTGATCTGTGGGATTGTTCTTATAATGCAATATAAATATCACAAAAGGAGAACTGTTGTGGTTTCCTATATTTCAAGACTTCCAAAGCCAGCTGAACTAGCTTTACTATGACCCACCAGAGACAGCAAATGAGGAAAGATAGGGTGGAGGACAGGAAGAATTTGTGTGTTTTGCAAAAGTAACCCATAGTAGGGTTTTGGCAAATACTTTTTGAACTGAGTTGAATTGAATTAAATTTTATTTGATAAAGATATACTTTCCTGGTGTTTCCTGAAATTATAACAAGGAGTTCCATTTACATTTATTTAGTTGGATATTTATTTATTTTGTGATGAGAAACAGATTAGAGTTTAGGAAAAGTCACTCTAGACTTGGAATTAGGAGACCAAATTTGAGACGCAGCTTATTTACTAACTTGCTGAAATTTTGGGCACTTCAACTTTCATATTAGATTATTACATACACAGCAGAGAAAAGGTGGTAAAGACAACCTGAAAAACTAGCTCAGCCTCAATGAGACCTACCCTTAGATCTCTGGTTCTTTTGGAATCTGAAAATTTTAAGACTCAATTTACGCCCCTTTGAACTCACCTCTTTTTCTTTTCTCCTCTTAACTAACCAAATAATGTCTCTGTGTCCTTCCCCTACACACATACACACACACACACACTCACACACACACACACACACAGTGGGTGAAGGAGATTCATGCACAGAAAGAACTTGGCTTCATTTTAACATCAAAAGTGGTAGCTTGTAGTTTCCCCAGTTAAAGGTTCAAACATTTGATTATTGAGTGAAGTAACCTGAAATAAATTGTACGTCTTCTCTCTGCTGTAACATCTGACCAATGATATAGAGGGGTTGGGAAGACTTGTCTATGATACAGTTAGACACTGGCCACTAGTAATTACTAAACCAATCAATACCTTGGTGATGACCACCTTCTGTTGAGATCGCCAAAACCGCACCAACCTCTCACAGAGATACAGAAACATGGGACCCACTATCCATTTCCAAGTCTGTAATCAGAGCAAACATGAAAATGACATACATTAACTGGTAATAGATAACAAAATATTCAGAGGGAGAAAAATTTGAGAAGCCAAGTCTTTGTAGGCTTGCTTAAATATTTGACATTAGATAAATACATTTCTTCTACAATGGAATATATGAAAATATCTGAGACTAAGATAATTTTGAGCCAGTAAAAGTAAACATTCTCCTTAGTCACATTGGGGAACTGTACTGACAATATAAAACTTTCCCAAGAGGAACTGTTCACAAGAATGGGATTTCCTCTCAGTGTTGCAACTACAGTTGCAGTAACCCTATAACAAAGCAAGGCTGGTTTCAGAATTAACATTTCTTTAAAGGATAACATTTCAGCAACACAATATTTTTAATGCAACATTGTGATTGCTTTCTCTTAGTTATGTAGTCAGAGTGACAAATTTGCAAGACGACAAATTTTGTGCAAGAGTTTGGCTGTTTCTCCAATATTCTGAGAAATTCTGGGAGTATACAATGCACTTGCTGAATGGAGACAAACTCAGAGCTTTTCGGACTTCTTTAGATAGCTCTTGGGTCAGAACATGCAGAACATGTAGTGTTTCTGAACACTGGAATTACTCTGTAGCATTGTTGGCCGTGTAAAAACATTGAGGCCAAACAGATCCATCCTGAAACTCAGCCAGCTGGATTTCTAGTTTAATACCTAAACTAGCAAAGAATTTTAGACGGCAATATTATCTAAAAGATGACTTTCCGGAATGTATTCTAAGGGGGAAAAATAAGAGAGTGCTTCCCATAGTCTCACATATAATCTTTCTACTAAATTACTTTTATAGGAAACTTACTGTTGGAAATTGAGAGCACCTGAATCTCCCCATCTTCAGCCAAACTTGAAGAATATTTGCCCTAGATATAAACAATGTTCTGTTTTTGGCCTTTGTTTTAATGGGATAGATGTTTAAAACAGTCTCAAATCATCCATCTGTTTCCTGAGTGCTACCATGGAGCCCCACTGAATGGAGCCAGATTTGGATATTGTTGCTGGTATACCTAGAAATTCTTTGAGATAGGTTTCTGTTAAGGCACTAGTACCCTGACTCCAGCTGTCATCGAGGAAATGTGCCTTCCCCTGCCCACAAGAGGATTGGCAATACAGTTCCCTTTTTATCCTTTCTACTGATGTCTGCATGTAGTGGAGCCAATTCACTGATATGTCTAGTTGCTTTCATTAATGGGAAAGGATGATTAAAGATACTAAGTCCTCAGATAGTATGCTGTGTCTGGAGGAAGAGTACTCCTATGCTAAGAAGAGTAGGAAAAAAGAAAGGAGAAAATAAAATGGAAAATTTGCCTTTATGTTATACTATGCTTGAGGAAAAAAAAATAATCCTCTTCAGAAGCCCTGCACAAATGTTGATTTTTGCCTAGTATTATACCAATGGCTAGCACAATAACCAACAAAGTATACTGTCTGCCAATAGGGGGAATGTTATGAAGATTACAAGCCCACATCTTACTCTATGGAGCAGTGATACGAGAATACACAAAATGGAGCCCTCCAGAGCTCCCAATAGAAGAAAGAAAGTATTTCACCATGTATTTCCTTGGTCACCCTTGCCACATTTCTGCCTACCACATGATGCCATTGGATGTTGGTATGTACCTGGCTGTCCAGCCTCCTTTATGCTTCATAAACAGGAAACTCCTAATGCCTAAAGGTAGCCTTATGTACCACCTCATCAATTTCCTTTTCAAATCTGAAAGCTGTATAGAAAGTAGTATGTGCTGATATCTGAAGAGGCCCTTCACTCCTTATAAGTGATTTATTTGAGCTATCCAACTCAGCTCAAGATGGAATCCCAAGTGTCCCCCCAAAAATGGCGTCGTCATGAAGAAAAGAGATGCAACTTCTTGAACCAAAACACCACTTCTAAAAAGACTATTTTTCCAAGTTTTATATCAGGATGTTAATAACAGAACAATGCAAAGCTTAGTTTCCAAGAAGCAAGTCTATCCAATAAACACAGCAGAGAAAAGTAGACACACGTTTTAGCTGTTCCATGACATTTGTAATGGACATCTATATAGATGTATAACATCTGTACATGTTTCTTAGACACAGGTTAAAGATGGTCAGTAATGAAACTGTAATAACAACAATGAATTGTACATACCATAGGAGGGTTTCCAGCAAACTGAGGGATTGGGCAGGCCTCTATTTTTCCCCAATCTGAGATATTTTGTTCACAAACTTCTGGTCTATGCCTAACCAAACTCTCTGCCGTCTGCCCACGTACAATTCGTCTGGGAGAAAAATGTAAGTCCAGATCATTTAGTAATAGGAAATTAAATTGTTTTATTAAAAGATTCTGCATATATTTTAAGTGCTCTGATGTAGGTCCTGTACTTTTCACTTAAAAGTGATAGCTTATTGCTTCCTCTGAATAGATGAAAGGAAAGAAAATGTATAATACCCAGCAACAGAAAAAATGTATGTGCAATTACCAAAGGAATATTTACATGTAACATTATAGAGGGTAAGTCTTGGATCAATTATCTTAAGGGAGAATTTGTACTTCTGTCTCAAGTATCATTTTCATTGACAAACAAACAAAAACAGAAAAATTGCAAATCTAACAGAGTGACTGCTGGTCCCTACAGTGCCTTTGTGCAAATTAGAAAAAGGTACTCTTCGTATGAGGATAGTCCTATAAGCAAAGGGCTCAATCATCAAAGTGTGGGCCAACTTTATCATCCTTGGCCAGGCACCCACTATAGTAGGCAACCAAGACAGTCATATGCAGTAGCACTGAAGCTTATCAGAAGTGCCTTATTTGTGGGTTCGGAAATTATCTAAATCAAACCAAATTTTGAAACCAGTGTGAAATACTTAACTATATAGGGATTATAACATTCTCACAGACATCAACACTAATAGTGTGTACCTTAAAGTGCTCAGAGCCCATTCATTTCAATTCAATAAAAGTTGAGCAACTACCAAAATATAAGACAATTATTGGTGATAGAGAGAGGAAGGCACAACGTTGAGTAGACTTCAAGGAACATAAATGACAGCATCTTCAGAATATGTAAGAAGAAAAGACACAGAAAACCCATTGTAAAGGTTTGTTTTGGAGACCTAAAATTTATTGTGTCATTTGGTGTATTATGAGAATGTTTTAATTCAAGTTCATTAACCACTCCTTTCTATCCTTAGGTCTTAGGGAAGAGAATTATCACGTATTGAGCACCTATCATGTGCCAGGCTTAGGGAAAGACATTTTACACAAATTATCTCAGTTAATCCTCATGACAAGCCTGAGAGGCAAGTATTATTGCCTCCATTTTACATGAGAATGTAAATCAGAATGATTTAGTAACTCAAAGCAGAATGTTTTGGTGAAAACAATTCTGTTTTGTGTCAGACAGACTTGGGTTCAAATCTCAGTTCTACCCCTTACTAGTTTGGTGGACTCAGGCAAATTATTGAACTTCTTCTGAGCCTCACTTCCTTCAGTTGTAAAGCAGATGTAATAGTGCCTCATTAAAGGTTCATTATAATAAGCAATTTGCACGATATATAAAAAATGCCAGACACAAAGTAAGAGTCCAAAAAGTAACTATTAAAGTTCAAAATGCCTAAGTTCCCATGGGAAGAAAATGACAGGAAAATAATCTGATTTTCTCCTTCTCTTCCCAATGCCAGGACCAGGAGTCCAGAAACCTGCATTTTAAAACCAATTCAGCTGCTACGGAGCCATGAGACTGTGAGAAATAACCTAACCAGTGTAAAGAGCAGATTATCTTCAAGTGGAGAAGGAGATAAACATATCTCCTTTGTCTGCTTCAAAGGAAGACGAATATCTGTGAAACTATACAAACAGAAAGTGGTGGAATTACTAAATTGGAGAAGGGAAGAAATTATTTCTCTTCTCTAGGATTACCTGAAACACTGGATTATGACTAAGTCCCATTTAAAGATACTTGAGTGCTTTAAGAGAGTAAACAGATTCTTGGTCTACATTGATTTCTCCATGCTTACAAAGAATTTATCAGGGGTCACAGTCAGCAAGTAGTTTAAGAATGCAGTGCCTAATGCAGCTTTCCCCACTCTTCCCCTTTTTCACACTCATGTCTTGGCCACCAACTGGGCTCTGGGCAGAGTGAGTCTCGAGCTTCTACTTCCTCCACCCCTAATTTCCTGGAGCCCTATACCCACCAGGATACTTCCCCAGGCCTGCCTTTGTGTGCAGGTGGTACGAAACAGTACAAAAAAGGAAACTTGGTATGAAGGAGGATTTCCAATCAGGCAAACTCTCCTAACCACATAGCCAGGAACTGTGTGTCTCTAAGAGCACATTTATCACAGCCTGCTTTAGACTGCCTGGCTCCAATCTCAGCTGGGCCACTTACCAGAGGGGTGGCTTAGGTTGCATATTTTAACATTTTAGCTCCAGGTTTCTTGTCTACAATTACTATCCCCAAGAAATGGTGATAGTGAGAAATCTATACATTTTGGGGGTTAAAAGAAATATCTCATGTCAAACCCTTAGCACAGACCCTTAATAGAAGGTAGCTGTTACTTTCATTATATTAGAATGTTTGAAGGCAACACCCATATATTTTTCCTGCTTGTATTTCTTGCAGTGCCTGAGATAGGTCCTCATACATGGTAGGCAACAAATAAATGATTGTGGGCTTAAATCAAAACTTATTGGACTATAATAAACCTCTTCAACTGGTTAATCATTAACTCTTCTAGTTTGGAGGTTTGTTTAATTTACTAGTGATTAAACCACAGGGGACATCATTACAGATATTCCGGATCCTACCAGTGCTCTCAACATGTTTTATACATTTGCAAAGATACTCAGACTTTGGTGTATTTTTCAAGCTTGCTATACATAACTTCACTATGAAGAGCAATTACATGGGTGCATGAAACAAAAATGCCAGTGTTGAGTGGTTTCTATCAAACTGACCTCTGCTATCCTCTCACATTCCCTTAGCAGACAGGCTAACCACACACAGGCAAGGAGGTCACTGTGCCTCTAATAGAGTATCATGCCTAGAAATTGAGGGACATGAAATCCTTGACTTCAGAGTTTAAACACTCACTCAACTCCATGGATGGCAAGGCCGATGAAGAAGATCACAAAGAGATGATGTGTGTACCAAAAAACTTCAAAGTAAGACCTCCGGATGGTTTTGGTGGAGGAAGTGATAATTAATATGAGGCACAGCGTGATGACAACTCCAGTGATACCTGCCACCCGGGTCACAGCCAGGTACAGGCCTCCTTCAGGGTTCTGTAAAATATAAACACACACACACACACACACACACACACACACACACACACACACGTACACATTATTATAGGTTCTCAAATGCAGGACTATTATAAAGTGTCCAATGTATAGAACAATAGATATTTTCACCCCCTCTTTGAATAATCTTAATCATCCCTCACAGAGATACAGATTTGAAATAGATGTTTCTAAATTTTGAAACGCCTTACACGGTTCAGATGTCATAGGAAATGTGAATTGATATACTTAAATAGTTATTTCTAAGGGGGTAGAAAGTAAAGGAAATCAATCAACTGCAGGATGTCCTAAAAGTGTCTCAAAGCTCTTTCTCCGTTTGATTTTGAAAGGGTCACAGTGCTTAGTTTGAAAATATATTCTGGGAATGCCAAACATCATCAACTGTGTTCCCCAGAAGCAGATCCTGAGAGGAGACTTCATGGGCAAGTGACTTAGAAAACATGTGCTCCAAGAGAAACTGGTAAGAGAGTAGGGAATAGGATAGAAAAGATGAACAAGTCAAGCAAGGGGGTGAAATCAGGCAAAGTCTCACAAGGGATAGCTTCAGCCTGATCCTGCAGGGGAACTCTGGAGGGTAAGTTACAACTCAGAGTTTCTCCTGTCTCCAGGCAAGGAAGCCAGGTTTCATAGTCTGCATCCACCAGTGACTGGCTAAGGGTTGCACAGGAACAGGCGTAACCATTCAGCCGCCCCCCACCAACCTTCCAACATCTTTGAGTCTGTGAGCAAAGGGATGCCCCAGGGCAGTCCTCTGAGGAGGAAACACAGCTACAGGTTATTGAAAATGAGAACATTTAGAAGAGTGGGAGAGCATAGATACAGCAAAAGTGATCCAGGAACAATTGAACAGAGCATGATAGTGTAGACTTACCTAGTTATGTTCATGTTGCCACCCTCATATATCATTGGGCAAACAATGAATAATGTAAAAGAAAAATTACCCAATATATTGTAGGAAAAAAATCTGGTTTTTTATGATGCTGTTTAATTCTGTCCCTAAGTATATCAGGCAAGTTTTTCTCATGTAAGTCTGAGGATAAGAATTATTTTTCCCAAAACTAAACACAAGGAAACATTTTTAGAATTCAGTGCATATTAATGTGATTTAGTCATCTTCCCAAGTCATTGGGTGCATGAAGACTTGAAGCTTCTGTCTCTGAGTGTAGGAAGCTTCAACAACTGCTGGGATAGAAGAAATTCTTACTTCTGGATACCCTCCTGGCTACCCCTAGAGAAATGCTGAGTTACTCCCAGTGCACCTATTCTTCTCAAGGAATGACAATTTGTGGACACAGGCCATCCTTCAGATGTTGTAGGTAAGAAAAGACAAAGGCATCACTGACAACTGTCAGCTGGTGGCTGGCCTTACACTAATACTTAGGACAGGATGTTCCCTACTTCGCATAAATAATTTCACAAAAACACCAACATCAGAGGAGGTCACTCTGACTGTGATGGATTGAGGTAAAAACGAAATCACTCCAAAATCATGTCTGAGCCTAGACAATGACTACTGCTTCTTTGCCTATTATAGACTTAATCCTATTCTGTTCCCTCTGCCTCCTAGAAAAAATAATTAACATACCTTATCTGAGAACTACCCCCAATTCCTAACCATAATTGATCCAGAAAAAAATCCTTGCATTCTTAAATCCTCCCCCAAACTATCTAACAGTATCCTAAATCCTAAATCCACTTTACATCCCTTTGAGATGCCCAGAGTTCCTCAAGGTGTGCGATTTCTTTTGCTGTAGCAAGTAATAAACCAAACCTTGTTCGACTAAGCATGTGTTCCCAGCTTTCTTTGGTGGGCATAGTCACAGGTAAGCCTGAGTTACTCCAGGATTCACATGCACACATTCTCATGGATGAGCTTAAAGACCTGAAAACATCTAGAGACCTCCACACATGGGATGAGGAGTGTGGGAGACATTTTTTGCTATACTCCCATTATTGTAACCTACAGACTTGTCCCTCTGATGGTTAGCCAACTTTTTTTCTTTTTTTCTGGCAAAGTAGAGGTCTTCACTCACTGAAATCTAGTGCTCAATTGTAATGGCCTAGAGAATATCTGAATCAGATAATGAGAGGCTTACCTTGATTCTATCTCGAGCAAAATTGAGATAGCTTTCATTTTGCCTATCTCCAAGTGCAGAGAGTGCTACTGAATAAGGATCAGAATTGCCGACTCGGGCATTCACACACCATTCCACATTAAATAGATGTGCAATGGTGTGAATCGCTGAAAAGGGCAGAGAAGAGAAATAGAGTGAAGGGTATGCACAAATTTATTGAAAGCTGGGTTTCTGGGACAGCCTCTAACTCTATGATAAGCCACAGGGAGACAAAGGGAGGCCCAGGACACTTATAAACAAGAACTGGGTCTCCAGAACCAAGGAGACAAGGCAATTCTAGCTCCTTTCTAGTTGTGTAATTGTGGGAAAATGACTTAACTCTCTGGTCTTGGTTTCCTAATTTGTAAGATGAAGATGTTGAGCTATATGCTCCTAAAGACCCAACCAATTTATAAGATTCTACACAATAGCCTTAGTTTCTGAAGGTGTTTAGATATGCTCTCATGATCTCTCTCCGTAATATATTTGGGCTCAAATAAGAAAACCCTCATGTAATGAATGCCTAACTACTGGCCCATTAACCTGACTCTGAAATTACCTCCAGAGAGAGATGACAAATTTGATTGAATTGATACAAACCTATGGCCATAAGGTATGAATCTCTCTCTCTTAAAAATTGCATTATTTATTAATAAACACTTACATAGGGCTTACTAGATGCCAAGTACTGTTATAAGTACTTCACAATGACTTAATCCTTACATTGATCCAGTGATGTAGGTACTAATAATATCGGCTCATCTTGTGGATGAGGAAACTGGGACATAGACTGCTTTAAAACCTTGCTCAAGGTCATCAAACTAGGAAGCAGCAGAGTTAAGAATCAAATCCAGTACATTTGGCACGCAAATATATGCTCTTAATCCGTACACTATGCCAGTTTCTAACAGGATTTTATCATATATTTCTTTTGAACTATTTATTTTCCACTGCTCAAAAAGCCTGCTAGATCTACTAGTAGAAGAGAAGCTCAGTTAAATGCCTATAACCGAAGCCTATTTTACTCAGGCTAGGAATAGACTCTTTAAGGGCAGAGTACAAGTCTGCTTTATCACTGTTCTTATCTATTCTCTGGCACATGAATTATTTGTTGAGTGAATTAGTGGAATTAGATGAGGGTCCCAGATATAGTCCTTCTTGCACTGACACTACCACCCTAATAATTTTAATAATAATGTATAATATCTATATACACACATATATATCCATTGTATGGATACATGTAATAACAATAACAATAGTAATAATAATAATGAAGGCATTTAGCTGATAATGACAGTCTTGAGGGATTCTCATTTGATGGGTTGTGGCTCATGTAAGTTTACTGCAAAAAGTCCACAAATTCACATGTGCAACCAAGAACATTTTTTGGAATAAATACGTTTTCATACGTGAATTAACATTTTTGACACTAGAAAGAATAGGAAAGGGTTAGGACACTAGGATTGACTTTTCTGATGGCATATTTTCATTTTTATAGGAAAATCCTGAAATAAAAATGTTTTAAAACCTAAAGGAATAAATCCTAATATTGAAGTGGCAGAAAGTGTGGTAAATATTTTGAGCACAACTCATTAAAAAAAATACAACATATCCAACCACCACTTAATCTAACTATAAAAACTGATTGATCTCTTATATAAAAAGGTATCTATGAATAGAGGGAACTCTCTGGTTCCAAGTTTTCTTTAATAAACTTACCAGTGTGAAGTGCAATCATCCATGCCACCATTTTATGAAAGGTGAGATTCCTGTCCAGTTGTCTTCGAACTCTTGTTGAGCAGCACTTTGGATTAAGGGGGAAAGAATGGAATAGCAATTGTTAACAAGAAAGCTTACTGTATGTCAAACATTTGATACATATTATCTCATTTAATTTTCATGACCACCCTACAAACTATATCATTATATCTATTTGATAAATGAGGAAACTGAGGCTCAGAGAGATGCAGTCATCTTCCTCAGGTCAAACAGCCAGTATGTGACATGGCTGGCTTAACTAGTATGTTTTCTGTTCTCATACTGGTGACATAAAGTCTCCTCTGGAATCCATCGCTTAACTGTATAAAAATATAAACTTGTACAGAAAACATATCTAGCTACATAGTTTCTAGTTCTGATTAATTTACTCATTAAACAAAGGATGTAGAAATTAATAAAGGACAGGACTGTCTTCACATACCTGATAGTCAAGTGGGGACACAGACAAGTGAACAGTTCTATAACAAGTGAATAGTTTTCAAACAACACTGTTCTAGGACATACATACTATGAGAGGAGAAAGAAGGGTACACCTGCCCGTGTAGGTGAACATCACAAGGGAGATCATTGACCAAATGCTAATAGCCAAAATAACAGTAGCTAACATTTACCAAGAGCTTTTGCAACTGTTTTACATGCATTGACTAATTTAATTCTTACATGAATCTTTAATGTAATTGATGGAATATTTAATTTAATCTTTAATGTAAGAATCAAATTAACTCTTTAATTCTTACATTACAATAATGGTACAAGGGAGGTACCATTATTATTACTACATAACAGATAAGAAAACAAAGGGATAGAGAATTTACCTGGCCTTAGGTCACACAGCTAATAAGTTGTAGAGCTGGGATTTAAACTCAGGCCATCTGATACTAGAGTTTATATCAACATTCTGATATTTCATACTTTACATGATTTTCTTTGGCATTAAAAATACTATTGTACTCAGTATTTTAGTGTATTTGACAAACCTACATGTTAGAAAATGTGAATTTGAATCTCAATTCATGCCAATGTTCAAAGAAAGAAAAAAAAAACTGATTTGTGGTTGAATTAGAGCTTTGCTCTCGTGAAAACTGGCCAATGTCTTGCTCTGGTTGCTTTGTTCCATAGTCTAAATGCACTGTCACAGAGATTCAGGGAACTTTAAGAACAACAGGGTGAAGTACCAAAGAAAATTTATATATTTAAAATATTTGGTTCTAAATGTTTTATTCAATTTAAATATAGGGGTGTTTAATATTTGGCTTACTTATTTTTAATAAAATACTCTGATTTTGTAGAAAATATAATTGCATAGAAAATTGTGCTTACTCCACCATCTGTCTCTCAGTTAGCCATAACTAGGGAGGGCAGGAAGTTTAAACCATGAGGTCAGATTCTTGGAATTACAGAAATAGTAATAAGGAAGACACTGAGGATTCCAGAAAAAGGAAAAATAAAAAAAATTATGCTTTATTGAATTCCTTCTGTGAACTAGGTAGTTTACCCATAATCATTACTCATTTAATGCAACAAGGTAAGTCTTAATGTCCTCATTCTACTGGTAAGAAAACTAAAGCTAAAATTGCACATTGGCTGGGATCCAAGTCTATTTGTCTTATAAAAGGTTAATGCCCTTTTCTCCCAAACCATATGCAGGAATATAGTTACTATTACTCTAAGTGCCTAAAAGCCTATGATGAGAATTTAAGTGTAAGTATTCTATTCAGAAGGTGATCATAGAAAACGAGGGTAGAAATGAGACTGGGAAAGAAATTAATGAAGAGTGTATTATCATATCAGCTACCATGATCATATCATATCATTGGGCTCAATCACACCAGGGAATTCTGGGAGACTGTATAGCACTTATCTTACAGGTTTGTTTATTTATTTATTTATTTATTTATTTATTTATTTATTTTGTTTGTTTTGTTCTTTGGTTTTTACCCAATGGATTAAGAAGCTTGGGTGCTCAGCCACCAACTGCCATCCATGATTGGCTGAGGGCTGCTCTGAGGGATGCTCTCAGGACATCAATCCCCTGGGATTTCAGGCTTGCCCCAGGAAAAAGCTAAAAGAAAATACCCAGGCAGAGAGTGAATGATGCTTGCAAAGGGCAGTTGTCGCGCAAGTGCCAATGCTTAGGGAATATGGTAGGGCACCAATGGCATCAGTTACAATTAAATGTTCACCAGTGGAGCTGAGCAATGACTCAGACTCTCAAAACAATGGTTTCCTATTTGAAATAAAAACTTGTAAAATAAAATTTTTCAAACTTAATGTTTTCGAAATAAAAATTTACTTATAAAATATATTTTACTAATCTGTTGGTGAAAAGCTGACCATTTTTGTTTTCTTATATAGCCACCTTGTCTTTTGTGTTTATTTCAAGTGCTGAAAGTTATTTTCTACTTTGTATTCCTTAAAATTTTGAGGAAATGACTTTTTCCTGTTTCCCAATTGCCATGATCCTCTATAGTCTGTCTGTCTGTCTGTCTTTCTTTCTTTCTTTCTTTCTTTCTTTCTCTTTCTTTCTTTCCTTTTTTTCTTTCTTTCTTTCTTTCCTTTTCTTTCTTTCTTTCCCTTTCTTTCTTTCTTTCTTTCTTTCTTTCTTTCTTTCTTTCTTTCTTTCTTTCTTTCTTGCTTTCTTTTTTATTCTCCTCAAATTTCAACTTAATTTCCTCTATACTTTCTGAGAGTCCTTGTGGTAGACAGAATTCTAGAATGACCCCCAGTGACTTATATAATCTCCTCACCTTGAGTTTGGACCTGTGAAAATGATGAGACATCACTCCATGATTTTGTTACATTGTATGGCAAAAGGGATTTTGCAGAGGTAATGTCCCAAGTTGACTTTAATAGGGAGATTATCTGGGCTGACAAACCCAATCATATGAACTCTTTAAATCTGGGTTTAGAAGTCAGAGATGGAGGAAGTTAGAGATTTGAAGCACTGCTGCTACCTGGAAGGTGGAGGAGGGCATGTGATAGGGAATGCAGGAGCATCTAGGATCTGAGTGGCCCCTAGATGATCACCAGCAAGGAAACAGGGACCTTTAGTGCTACATCTGTAATGAACTGAATTCTGCCAACAAGAATGAGCTTGGAAGAGGGTTTTTACTCAGAGTTTCCAGGTGGGAATTCAGCCCAGAAAACACCTTGATTTCAGTCTTGTAATACTCTGAGCAGAGAACCCAACCACTGGGTGCTGAACTTGTGACCTACAGAACTGTAAACTAATAAACGGGGGTTGTTTTAAGTTATTGTGGTAATTTGTTCCACAATAGATGATTGATACAGTCCTTACAGGAGTGGTGAAACTAGGTTGGAGTCCAAAGAACCAGAGAATGAGAATTAGTAGGGCTGGAGAGCAGTATTGAATTACATTTCAGAGCAAGTTTTGTCTTCAGATATACATGTGTTGGGTCCCAGTCCTCCCACCTAACCATGTGACATTGAACAACGTACTCAGTCTCCAGTTTCCTCCCCTGTATAATTATCATAGTTAGTCCCTCAAATCCCTACTGCATATATTCATTGACAGATATTTAATAAATATTTGACATTATTTAGTATCATTATTTAAGTTTTCAGTTAGAACGGCTGCACTCCCCAGCTAGCAGGTAAGCTTCCTGTGTGAAGAACAGCATGTCATGTACTTTAAAAAATATTTTAATCTGTATTTGGCTGGATAAATGAAGTACATTTTCATTGCCCTGGAACTGGAGATGATTATACTAAACCTATAGAGACGTATTTACCCCCATATCTATATTTGTCACACACTGTTCTCCTCTATTTGTTGACAAATCCTTTTGAAATTTTTGTGGAAAATTCGCTGGCTCCTGCGTGCCAAATTTAAAGCAAAAGAATATGGTTTTGTTGTGGAACATACACTGTCTGCATATTCCTATCCTTATCATCATCATCATCACCATGGATCATAAAAAATGTAAAATAATATATGCTGATGCCCCCTGATAGATTTAACTGTAGATCCTTAGAGAAAAATTAACTGAAAGCCAGAACAGTGGAGAGATGTGATTGGGAAATAATTGTTCATTCAATGATACCCTGTTTCATCTTAACAGGTAATTTTTAAAAAGCTGGTTAATGTAAAACGCATACATTATATTGAAAGGAAAAAGTGAGATTACTAGTCACTAATGGATCAGTGGAGTGGGTCCAACCATCAGGGCACAAATCCCTAATTTTTCCCACCTACCCTCTTTGGTGTGGTCAGGAATGGCAAACAAATCCAAAAAGGAGCCACAATCATGCTGATGCTGAGCTTTTAAGAATATCATCTCCTCACCACTTCCTTAAAAAAGGAGGCGAGACACCCAGTTGGTAGCATTGGAAGGAAGGACTTTACTGTCTGTGACTGCCCATAATTTTTTGTTCCCCATCATCATGCAGATTGCATTTATATGCTTTGAGTTACTTCTAAATTATTGCCAGCCACTTCCCAATTATCCAGGTTGCCATCATGCCCCATAGCTTCCTTACTAACTTACTTTACTTTCTGCCATTGACTTCTAAAGGGAAGTTTCTCTGTTACTGTCACCTGAAGCCTTGCCCGATTTCAATAAACTACGATTCTAATGCAAGGGAGATTATTGAGTCACTTCAGCAGATTTCTATGCTCTATTGAAACTGAGTAAGAAAAAAATATTTCAAGAAAATGGGAAGTGCAACTAAAAGGAAGTACATATTTTATGGGGTGTAACGCATTACAGAAACTCAAAAGCTCTATTTTTTCTACACTTGATCTCACCACATGCACCATTAATGTGTCTGATTTAGATATTTATATGCAACTGGGAGAAATTTCAAAATCCAGCTTTGAATCTACAGAACTCAGGCAAATAGTTGACAGTAATATCCACACCTGCTGGCAGTAGAATATGTGATAAATATGAATAACACTACCTTATTTGCATAGCACTGTTTATAATTTGGAAATTCCATGTTTATTCTCTGCCTCTTCTGTAACACTTTAAGTTCCTTAAGCTCATGGCCTATCTATACCTTACTCTTTACTCACCACATGTCCCCAATGCTTAGCTCATAGATGGCACTCAACAAATATTTATTGACTGACAACTCACTAATTGACAGATTTAAACAATTTAATATACTTTTAGACCAGCATATGCCTTCTTACATTTATGTTAGTTGACCTGTTTTTCAACTAAAACAAAAAAAACTATGAGACAGAAAGCCCAAGAGACTAGTGCTAGACCACATGATTAGAGATAGAGGCACACTGAGTGTCTCTGACTTCCAGACTATATAAGGTAACAGATAAAACCTCACCCTCTCACCTTCCTGTTTCTTTCTGATCTTAAGACTAGGACTGCCGTCCAGATAGAAATTAGTTTCTGCATGGCAAGTTGGGGGTTATTAAGGCTTCCTCAGAGATTTTTGTATGCTGAGTTTCACCCTTTCTCCATTTTTCTCAACAAAGCAGTCTGAGAGCTTTTCCCCTACCTTTCCTGGAATGGTGCAGTGGGCAACCCTGGGGCTTTCTTTCTCTAGGTAACCAGAAAGATTACAAAGCAAAGTTTCGATGATTGAGACCTCTAGAAACTGAACGCAAGTCTGTGGCTATTTTGCCTATATAGTGTCCTACTATCAAGTCCTTGTATTTATAACATCCTTGTCATTTCTAGTCTAGGTTACTTGGCATGCTCAAACACTCATATATATAATGGCTTTCTAAGATCATAATACTGCAACAGCACAATTTCAAGAAGTTTCAGCAGCAAGATTTAAAGTGAATGGTCTCTGGGGACACAATGACCTGGGTTTGAATGCCAACACTTCCATTTAATTTTGTTCTCACTTTACTGGTTTGATGTGCAGATTTCATGAGGTGAATTCCATTGAGCTTCAATGAGTGGCAGCTGTATTATATCCAACATTAGTCACAGCACACTCACTCATTTTAATCCCAATCAGAGAAGAAGTTTTATTTGAAAAGTTCACATTTCAGGTTAGGAATTCCAGAAGAAAGTACATGCTTGATCTATAAAAGAATGTTGCTTGCTGATAGTTTTAAAACATATTCTTTTTATATAAAGATCTATCTAGCTATATAGCCAAGCTTCTCTGCAATTTGAAGGGCAGTCTCATTTCATCGCTGTCTTTAGAGACTCTCATGCAGATCTTCCCTCCTGGGTCACAGGAGGCATAAAAATTGGCATTACAACATGTGCTGCTCATGGGACATGGTGCTCAACAGCAGTGCAATTTGGACTTGTGGAGTAACCAAGATTTCTTAACAGGCCATCTTGGTGAGAAGTTGCCTGTTTCTCAGGCTTTACTTCCTCTAAATAGAAACTATTCTAATGGGGGTAGGGAGAATAAAAATGAACTGTGTCTCCTTAGAAACAAGGAACTCGCCAGGCAGGTGACTCATGCCTGTAATCCCCACATGTATAGAAGTCAAGGAGGGAGGATCACTTGAACCCAGGAGTTCCAGGCTGCAGTGAGCTGTGATTGTACCACTGCACTCCAGCCTGGGTGATAGAGAACCCAACTCAAAAATAAGCTATAGTACATGGGCTTCATTTAGCAAATGTTCACTGGGCAAGTACGATATATTAAAAATTATACTTTACAATAGGTGGTTCATTAATAAAACTTTCAATTGAGTGTAATTTTACCTCTGTGATTTCTTAAATTTAGAAGATTTTTTGGAAATCCTTGTAATCAATGTCTAATACCAAGTACTGTTGTTAGTTTTTGGTTTTGGTTAGCTGTCAGTTTGCAAGACAACATTGTGTGGCATAGAATTTATGGCTTAAGGAAAGGAACCTCATCAAGAATTTTTCAGAGAAGGATACCACTCTTTCTGGAACATCTTAAATTGGTTCTCAACAATTCTTTTTTTTTTTTCTGAGGGAGTGAAGGTGTTACAGTTATTTCTGCCAATTTTTACTTTAGATTTGTGAGAGCCCAATTTTTGGCAGTTGGTTTAAGATGAAATGGTATTTTGTAAATAGTTAAATCATAAAATAAAAGTTAAATTGTAGCCTCTAGTCCTGTATTAGTAAATTAAATGTTATATGTTCTCAAAGAAAAAAAATTATCTGGATCGCCATGAATTTAGTATAACTAGGAAAAATGAGGCAGAGTTCAAGGCAAGTTATGCTTGTTATTACAGTTTAGTTCACTGCCTCCTTCAAATATTCTGTAATTGCCAAATTAAACATGAACTCCTCAACTATACATATGCAGTTCTAGTTTACCAGCAAAATCCTACCTCTTTTCTCCAGGCTTATGTCAGGCATCTGCCCTGTACAATCCCTACATTCCCATAAAAGTAGTTTACTTTCTGCTCTCCTCCATAAATGATCTCTACTTAATAAGTATTTTTTTCAAAAAGCTTGCTATACCTTTTATTAAAAAAAAAAAAAAAACTCAGAAGCTACTAGTCATTAATGAACCATGGAATTGGTCCCACCAGGACACCAATCCCTACTTTTTCCCAGCTGCCCTCTTTGGTGTGATCACAAGTGGCAAAAAAATAATTATAATAATAATACAAAGAGAAGCCAAGGCTGTGCCAATTCTTGGCCTTCAAGAATACGATTTCCTCACTATTAACTATGCTTCTGTCCATGTCATCTTCTCCACATAGAATGCCTTTCTCTCTCGTTTACACCTCTTAGAAGCTTACTGATTTTTATATGCTCATCTCTAATGTCACCTTCTCTAAAATGTCCTTCTTCATTCCCTGGCCCACCTGACACAACTTCTCTCTTGCTTCCCCATAGTATTTTATTTGTAAAGCTTTGTGGGACCCATCATATTTTGCTTTGTATAATATTTATTTGAGTACACTTGTAGATTTTAAGTTCCTTGTTTGTCATCTTTGTATAATAATACTAATAAAAATTTGTATACCATTTTATGGGTTACAGAGATTCTTCCTACTTATTTTTCCCCCTTCTAGCACAGTACATTCAGTGGCTTACTAAATTGTTGAAGAGTCAAAGGAATTGTGGACATTTAGAAAGCTCTATACTCCACAGTTTCATGAAGCCAACACTTCTTGGTCACATTCATTGTAGTGTGACTCTGTCCATTGACTCCATCTCCTTGGGATATTATCCACAGAAGATATTTCCTCTGACTTAAATTTTTTTGAATGACACTGAAAGATTAACTCCCAAATATCACATGTTAACTTCCTAAAGCTCTGTACATATGCATATCTATC
>NW_012101536.1:3755-4979 GCF_000951045.1 Mandrillus leucophaeus | reverse complement strand
AAAGGGATCATGAATCTGCATATACTAGGAAATAATGTCCCCATTTTCACATAAACTTATTTCTTGAACGTTTTCCCACTCCCTTTCCTTCCCTCCACAATTTGAGAAGAAAATTCAAAAAAGAAAGAATCTTTTCCCTGAGTAATCAACCATTCCATTCTACTGATTTTCCCCCCTTTATAAAAGTAATCATAGTGCTATGAGTAGCAATTTCTTGAGAACCTGAAGCACCTCAATCAGTTTTACAGTGAGAGAAAGAGAGATCAGTTGCAATGAAGAGTAAAGCCTTTCTTTTACAGAAAGTTACTAACTTCTCTTTTGAGAACACTGGTTAAGTAAAACGTAATGTGCACCACTCTTAGAAAGGCAGGCAGAAAGTTTGATGAAAGAGTAACAGGTATTAGTTAAAAGGCATTGACTAGATATGGAGATGAAGAAAACTGAACATGTATGCATTAGCTAACAGTTTATCTTCTTCCACCCTCATTGGCTTTCGTTGTCTCCTAAGCTGTTAGTAGCAAACTAGACTGTGGTGAACATAAGGAAGTACTCACCATTCCCAATAGGCAGTAATGTCCAACATCCTCAGGCTTGTGATTGAAATCCTAAACATCTCTGGTTGAGAAAAAAATGAGAGAGGAGTAGACCCAAGTTCAGAAAATTCCAATTTTGCAGTCTGAATAAGATTTATTCTTGAAAGCTTAAATTAAAAATTATGTTCCTCTGAAATAATCAAGTAGTCTATAGAGTTCAATCACCAGTATTCTAGTCAATTAATTTGGCACTGTGAGAAACTGATATTAGATATGAAATATATTTTCCCAATTTTTGCCTAATTATTTCCAAGTTGATATAAAGAAAAGCTGAATTTAAAAAAACTCTATTTAAAGCGTTGCCTTGTTTAGTCTTCCACTATGGATTGTAAAGCACAAATCTTTTTAGATTTTAGATTGATGCCTGCACTATCACAAAGTCACAGGACATGTTTAGCAATTGATATGACCATGATGATGATGGTGATTGATTAAGAATTGTTAGAGAAAATGCATACTTGCAAAGACTGCTAGCTAAATTGAGGACTTTCTAGGGAATGCCCTAGAGGGAAGATTTGTTCACAGAGTTATGTGTACTACATTTGAAAAGTTTAACAGGAATATATAATAACATGTGCTTTTCAATTATGTTATTGATAACAGAATTTACATTGTGAGCAGGTTGAAAGTG
>NW_012101536.1:3376-3705 GCF_000951045.1 Mandrillus leucophaeus | reverse complement strand
CTTAATAGAAAATGAAAATGTCTGGTGACGATTTACATTTTAACCCTTTATGTTAGATATGATTTGTGTACATTAATTCATCAGAATAAGGAAAACAGGAGGAAATCTCTAGTTATTGATTTGAATTAAAACTTTTCAGTATGCATTCTGTGTTATATTGGCTTATTTCCTTGAAAAATATTTTTTACAAACAACTTGGTCTTATTAACAACAGCTGACATTTACAAAGCATTTTATACACACCACATGTTTTATGTGCTTTGTCTCATTTATTTTTCACAACCACCTTATGAGGTATGTAAAATTATCATACCCATTTGTAGTAGGAT
>NW_012101536.1:0-1686 GCF_000951045.1 Mandrillus leucophaeus | reverse complement strand
TAATAGGATCTCACTGCCTGCTAATGAGAAATTGAAGATGATTCACATAAACGTAAGTATTCACGTGTAAAAATCTGTTAGCATACATAACCACAGTATAATTATCAAAGTTAGAAAATGTAAACTGGATACAATATTCTTATTTAATCTACAATTCACAGAGTTTGCCAACTGTCCCAGTAATCTTTTGTTTTGTAACTTTTTTTTTAGTTCTAGTCCAGGATTCAATCTAAGATCATGCAGGTATTCCAGTTGTCATGTATTTTTAATCTTCTTTAATCTGGGCCAGTTCCTCAGCCTTTATTTTCTTCATGACATTGACATCTTTCAAGAATACAGACTGGGATACACAATAATAGATGTGTATAAGAGACAGCATTTGAGGTGTGTCTGATATCTGTTAAGGACTAAATTCAGGTTATGCATTTTTGGCTCAAGAAAGCAGGTGATACTGCTTTGTCACGTTGCTGGTGATGGCCTTTCTCTTAGAAGATACACACTGAAATGTGGAAATGTAGGCAACCTATACTCAAATGGTTCCAAAAAAAATAACATGGGCCAGGTGCAGTGGCTCACACCTGTAATCCCAGCACTTTGGGAGGCCAAGGCGGGTGGATCACCTGAGGTCAGGAGTTCGAGACCAGCCTGGCCAACATGGCGAAACCCTGTCTCTACTAAAAATACAAAAATTCGCTGGGCGTGGTAGCAGGAGCCTGGAATCCCAGCTACTCGGGAGGCTGAGGCAAGAGAATTGCTTGAACCCGGGAGGCAGCAGTTGCAGTGAGCCGAGATCGCGCCATTGTACTCCATCCCGGGCGGCAAAAGCAAAACTGCATCTTGGGAGAAAAAAAAAAAGAAAGAACGAAAAAGAAAAAGAAAAGGAAAAAAGAAAATGATAATAATACGGAGAGAGAGAGAATGACAATGTAAATGTGACAAAATGTTAATGTTTGATGAATCTGGATCAGGAGTACCTTGGATTTCTTTGTAATACCTTTCTCTTCTGCATGAAATTATTTTAAAAGAAAATGGTTTGTAAAATCTAACACATCAGAAGCTATCTTCAGTGTGTGCATATTTCTACCCAGGAATTGGGGAATTAGTTTTGAGGAGAGGCTGCTCTTTTGGTAGGGCAGACACTTTGATGGGCTTTTTGGGAATTTAAAGGCACTGCCTGGTCTAGGGGTTAGAGGTTGAGTCAGAGAAGAGTTAAACTGCTCAGTAAAATGAAACATACTGTTTCATTTCATAAACAGTAAAATGAAAGGGTGATGTTCTTAGTTGGAGAAACTTACAGTGTTATCTGATGTGAGGTTTGCCCTGGAGTTTGTGGAAGAGAATGTCATGGTGGATAGAAGTGGTTCTCACAGAGATTAGGAATAGGTCACGGAATAAAACAGAATATCTGTCCCAAGAAAGGATATGGCTGATAAGGGGCTTTCCTGTTCATGATGATGATCATGGGAAAAAGAGATACACAATAATTATTGCTGGTTTTCCTCTTCCTGTTTTATAATCCCTTTGTGTTGTTTATATCTTCAGTAAAGCTAATTAACAAGCACAGCACAACATCAACCTTGAATTAATGGTCATCTTAGGGGATAAGGCAGAAGCTCATCCTAAGTTGAAGTAGATTAGCTTCCTATCAACAACATTTACAGGCTTCTATTTAAAAACAAAATGAAA
>NW_012101535.1:321390-321730 GCF_000951045.1 Mandrillus leucophaeus | reverse complement strand
CCTGAGAGAACAAGAAATGGGGAAAGGATTCCCTATTTAATAAATGGTGCTGGGAAAATTGGCTAGCCATAAGTAGAAAGCTGAAGCTGGAGCCTTTCCTTACACCTTATACAAAAATTAATTCAAGATGGATTAGAGACTTAAATGTTAGACCTAAAACCATAAATCCTAGAAGAAAACCTAGGCAATACCATTCAGGACATAGGCATGGGCAAGGACTTCATGTCTAAAACACCAAAAGCTACGGCAGCAAAAGCCAAAATTCACAAATGGGATCTAATTAAACTAAAGAGCTTCTGCACAGCAAAAGAAACTACCATCAGAGTGAACAGGCAACCTA
>NW_012101535.1:238416-320175 GCF_000951045.1 Mandrillus leucophaeus | reverse complement strand
GGGTTTCTGCAGAGAGATCTGCTGTTAGTCTGATGGACTTCCCTTTGTGGGTAACCCGACTTTTCTCTCTGGCTGCCCTTAAGATTTTTTCCTTCATTTCAACCTTGGTGAATCTGATGGTTATGTGTCTTGGAGTTGCTCTTCTCCGGGAGTATCTTTGTGGTGTACTCTGTATTACCTGAATTGAATGTTGGCCTATCTTGTTTGGTTGGGGAAGTTCTGCTGGATAATGTCCTGAAGAGTGCTTTTCTACTTGGTTCCATTCTCCCTGTCACTTTCAGGTACACCAATTGAACATAGGTTTGGTTGTTTCTCATAATGCCATATTTCTTGGAGTCTTTGTTCGTTTATTTTCATTTTTTTCTCTAATCTTGTCTTCTTGCTTTATTTGATTACATTGATCTTCAATCTCTGATATTCTTTCTCCCACTTGATTGATTCAGCTATTGATACTTGTGTATGCTTCATGAAGTTTGTGTGCTGTGTTTTTCAATTCCATCAGGTCGTTTATGTTCTTCTCTAAACTGGTTATGGTAGTTTACAATTCCTTTAACCTGTTTTCAAGGTTCTTAGCTTCCTTTCATTGAGTTAGAACATGTTCCCTTAGCTCAGAGGAGTTTGTTATTACCCACGTTCTGAAGCCTAGTTCTGTCAATTCATCAAACTCATTCTCCATCCAGTTTTGTTCACTTGCTGGTGAGGAGTTGTGATTCTTTGGAGGAGAAGAGTCATTCTGGTTTTTTGAATTTTCAGGTTTTTTGTGTTTCCTTTTCCTCATCTTCATGGATTTATCTTCCTTTGGTCTTTGATGTTGGTGACCTTTGTATGGGGTTTTTGCGTGGGTGTCCTTCTTGTTGATGTTGATGCTATTGCTTTTTGTGTGTTAGTTTTCCTTCTAACTGTTGGGCCTCTCTTCTACAGGTCTGCTGGAGTTTGCTGGAGGTCCACTACAGACCGTTTGCCTGGGTATCACCAGTGGAGGCTACAGAACAGCAAAGATTTCTGCCTGCCTCTTTCTCTGGAAGCTTCATCCCAGAGGGGCAGCTGCCAGATGCCAGCTGCCGCTCTCCTGTATGAGGTGTCTGTTGACCTCTGCTGGGAGGTGTCTTTCCATCAGGAGGCACGGGGGTTAGGGACCCACTTGAGGAGGCAGTCTGTCCCTTAGCAGAGCTTGAGCACTGTGCTGAGAGATCTGCTGCCTTCTTCAGAGCCAGCAGGCAGGAATGATTAAGTCTGCTGAAGCTGCGCCCACAGCTGCCTTTTCCCCCAGGTGCTGTGTCCCAGGGAATTGGGAGTTTTATCTATAAGTCCCTGACTGGGGTTGCTGCCTTTCTTTCAGAGATGCGCTGCCCAGAGAGAAGGAATCTAGAAAGGCATTCTGTCTACAGTGGCTTTGTGATGCTGGGGAGGTCTCTGCCCAGTGGAAAATTCCAGGCTGTGACTTTGTTTACACTGTGAGGGGAAAATCACCTACTGTGCTGGCAGCCAGAATTTTAAGCCAGTGGATCTTAGTTTGTTGGGCTCTGTTCAGGTGGGTTCTGCTGAGCAAGACCACTTGGCTCCCTGGCTTCAGCCCCCTTTCCAGGGGAGTGAACAGTTCTGTCTCACTTATGTTCCAGGCACCACTGGGGTACAATAAAAACAAAAAACAAAACAAAAAATAAAAAACAAACAAAAAAAAACTTCCTGAAGCTAGCTCTGTGTCTGCCCAAACGTCTGCCCAGTTTTGTGCTTGAAACCCAGGGACCCAGTGGTGTAGGCCCCCAAGGGAGTATCCTGGTCTGCGGGTTGTGAAGACGGTGGGAAAAACATAGTATCTGGGCCAGATAGCACCCTTCCTCATGGCACAGTCCCTCATGGCTTCCCTTGGCTAGGGGAGGGAGTTCTCCGACCCTTTGCACTTTCCGGGTGAGGCAACGCCTCACCTTGCCTCTGCTTGCCCTCCATGGGCTGCACCCACCGTCTAACCAGTCCCAATGAGATGAACTGGTTACCTCAGTTGGAAATGCAGAAATCACCTGCCTTCTGTATTGGTCTTGCTGGGAGCTATAGACTGAAGCTTTTCCTATTTGGCCATCTTGTCCCGGAATCCAGTCCTATTGCTGCTTTTTGTCAGTTTTTTCAAAGATCAGATGGTCGTAGCTTGCAGTTCTGCATTCTCTATTCTGTTCATTGGTCTATGCCTCTGTTCTTGTACCAGTACCATGCTGTTTTGGTTATGGTAGCCCTACTGTATAGTTTGAAGTAGGGTAGTGTGATGTCTTTAGCTTTGTTCTTTTTGCTTAGAATTGTCTTGGCAATTTGGGCTCTTTTTTGGTTCCATATGAATTTTAAAATAGTTTTTTTTTTTTTTTCTGATTCTGTGAAGAATGCCAGTGGAGTTTAATGGGAATAGCACTGAATATATAAATTACTTTGGGCAGTATGGCCATTTTCAAAATATTGATTCTTCCTATCCATTAGCATGGATTTTTAAAATTTGTTTGTGTCTTCTCTGATTTCTTTGAGCAGTGACTTGTAGTTCTCCTTGAAGAGGTCCTTCACTCCCCTTGTTAGCTGTATCGATAGGTATTTTATTCTTTTTGTAGCAATTGTGAATGTGGGTTCATTTGTGATTCGCCTCTCTGCTTGTCTATTGTTGGTGCATAGAAATGTTAGTGATTTTTGCACATCGATTTTGTATCCTGAGACTTCGCAAAGATTTCATGATGAAGATGGCAAAAGCAATTGCAACAAAAGAAAAATTTGACAAATGGGAACTAATTAAACTCAAGAGCTTCTGCACAGCAAGAGAAACTATCAACAGGCAACCTACAGAATGGGAGAAAAATTTTGCTATCTGACAAAGGCAGAATATCCAGTATCTATAAGGAACTGAAACAAATTTACAAAACAAACAAACAACCAACCAAACAACCCCATTAAAAAGTAGGCAAAGGATATGAATGGACACTCCTCAAAAGAAGACATACATGTGGTCAACAAACATATGGAAAAAAGCCCAACATCACTGATCATTAGAGAAATGCAAATCAAAACTACAATGAGATACCATCGCACATGAGTCAGAATGGCTACTATTAAAAAGTCAAAAAACTACAGATGCTGGTGAGGATGTGGAGGAAAAGGAACACTTTTACACTATTGGTGGGAATGTAAATTAGTTCAACCATGTGGAAGACAGTGTGGCAATTCCTCAAAGACCTAGAAGCAGAAATACAACTTGATTCAGCAATCCCATTACTGGGCATATACTCAAAGGAATATAAATCATTCTATTATAAAGACACATGCACACATATGTTCACTGCAGCAGTGTTTACAATAGCAAAGACATGGCATCAACCTAAATGCCCATCATTGATAGACTAGAGAAAGAATATGTGGTATGTATATACCATGGAATATTACGCAGCCATAGAAAGGAATGAGATTAGGTCTTTTGCATGGACATGGATGGAGCTGGAGGTCATTATCCTTAGCAAACTAATGCAGGAACAAAATCCAACTACCATGTATTCTCACTTATAAGTGGGAACCGAATGATGAGAATACATGGACACCTGGAGGGGAACAACACACACTGGGGCCTGTTGGAGGGTGGGGATGGGAAGAGAGAGAGCATCAGAAAGAAAAACTAATGGATACTGGGCTTAACACCTGGGTGATAGGGTGATCTGTGCAGCAAACCATCATGGCACACTTTTACCTATATAACAAACCTGCACATCCTGCACGTGTATCCTTGAACTTAAAATAAAAGTTGAAAAAAGAAGAAGGCTTCTATCTTTCACCCACACATAAATTCCAGAAACAAACTCTAAATGGCCCTGTTTGGAGCACATGCCTACTTCTGAAGTAATCCCTGTGATTGGGGGATGTGACACTATAAGTGGCCCAGCCTGAGCCACATCATGTATCCTCTTCTTTGGCATCAATGTTAGAAGTCAGGACACGATAACAGAGAGGTCCACCAGTGGCTCATACACTATGACTACCTCTTGGGAGCAGAGAGGGATAAAAGTGGAGAAGTGGCAGCAATAGGGATGTGGTGGTGGTGAAAGGAGATTTTACATTTTTTCTCTGTTTATTATTTTAATTTTTAATGAATAACTTGCATTCACACTATATATTTTCAAATAATAGCTTCTCAAACCACATAAGAAAATGTGTATTGACGCAAGACAAGGATGCCCTCTTTCACCACTCCTATTCAGCATAGTATTGGGAGTGCTGGCCAGGTTAACCAAACAAGAGAAAGAAAGAATTCAAAGAGGAAGAGAGGAAGTCAAACTGTCTCTGTTTTCAGATGACATAATCCTATATCTAGAAAACCCCATTATCTCAGCCCAAAGGTTTCTTAAGCTAATAAACGACTTCTGCAAAGTCTCAGGATACAAAATCAATGTGCAAAAATCACAAGCATCCCTATACGTCAACACCAGAGAAGCAGAGAGCCGAATCATAAATGAATTCCCATTCAAAATTGCTACAAAAGGAATAAAATACCTAGGAAAACTGCTAAGAAGGGAAGTGAAGGACATCTTCAGGAAGAACTACAAACCACTGCTCAAGGAAATGAGAGGACACAAACAAATGGAAAAATATTCCATATTCATGGTAGGAAGAATCAATATTGTGAAAATGGCCATACTACCCAAAGTAATTTGTAGATTAATGCCATTCCCATAAAACACCATTGACATTCTTCACAGAATTAGAAAAAACTTTTAAAATTAATGTGGAACCAAAAAGGAACCCGTAGAGCCAAGACAATATTAAGCAAAAAGAACAAAGCAGGAGGCATCACACTACCCAATTTCAAACTATACTATAGGGCTACTGTAACCAAAACAACATGGTACTGGTACAAAACAGACACATAGACCAAAGGAATAGAATAGAGAATTTAGTAATAAGAATGCACATCTACAACCATCTGGTCTTTGAAAAATCTGACAAAAAGAAACAATGGGGGAAAGGATTCCCTACTTAATAAATGATGCTGAGAAAACTGGCCAGCCATATGCAGAAAATTGAAACTGGACCTCTTCCTTACACCTTATACAAAAATTAACTCGAGATAGATTAAAGACTTAAAGGTAAAATCCAAACTTACAAAAACCATAGAAGAAAATCTAGGCAGTAGCATTTAGGACATAGGCATGGGCAAAGATTTCATGATGAAAACATGAAAAGCAATTGCGACAAAAGCAACAATTTACAGATGGGATCTAATTAAACTAAAGAACTTCTGCATAGCAAAAGAAACTATCATCAGAGTGAAGAGGCAACCTACAGAATGGGAGAAAAATTTTGCCATCTATCAATCTGATAAAGATGTAATATCCAGAATCTACAGGGAACTTAAAGTTATAAAAACTAAACCAACCAACCAACCAACCAAACAAACAAAACCCCATTAAAAAGTAGGCAAGGGATGTGAGCAGACACTTTTCAAAAGAAAACATTTATGCGGCCAGCAAACATATGAAGAAAAAGCTTAGTGTCACTGATCATTAGAGAAATGCAAATCAAAACCATGATGAGATACCATTTTATGCCAGTCAGAATGGCTATTAATAAAAAGTTAAGAAACAACAGATGCTGGTGAGGCTATGGAGAAATAAGAATGCTTTTACACTGTTGGTGGGAATGTAAATTAGTTCAACCATTGTGGAAGATAGTGTGGCGATTTCTCAAAAACCTGGAACCAGAAATAGCATTTGACCCAGCAATCTCATTACTGTGTATATACTCAAAGGAATGTAAATCATTCTGTTATAAAGATACATGCACATATATGTTCATTGGAGCACTAGTCACAATAACAAATACATGGAATCAACTCAAATGCCCATCAATGATAGACTGGAGAAAGAAAATGTGGTACATATACACCACGGAATACTTTTTATGCAGCCATAAAAAGGAACGAGATCATGTCCTTTGCAGGGACATGGATGGAGTTGGAAGCCATTATCCTCAGAAAATTAACACAGGAGCAGAAAACCAAACACTGCATGTTCTCACTGGTACGTGGGATCCGTGAGATCACATGGACACAGGAAGTGAAACAACACACACTGGGACCTGTTGTGGGGGTGGGGAGAGGGAGAGCATCAGGATAAATAGCTAATGCATGTGGGGCTTAATACCTAGCTGATGTGTTGATAGGTGCAGCAAACCACCGTGGCACACGTTTACCTACGCAACAAACCTGCAAATCCTGCACATGTATCCTGGAACTTAAAATAAAATAAAATAAAATAAAATATTTAAAAAAGAAAAGAAAATGTGTACTCTAAAGCACATTCCATACAACTCTATATGCATTCTGCTATCTTATCCACTAATATTAGTTTCTGATTAAGGATGAACAAAATCTTCCCCAAGCACCTCTGTGATAAGTAACTTCCAAGGCAAGTGAGCATGATATTAATCAGAGGAGGCAAGATGTTGCTGATAGGGCAACACAGCAATGCACAAGATTCCAGTCAACACTGCTCAGAAGATAGACCTAGAGACTATTCTTAGATAATGGGCTCCCGCAGCAAGCTAGCTGATGTTGGAGGGAGGTCTTCTGCATAGCTTCTTATCCAGGATATTCATAAACTGTGGTCTCAGAGTGAGGGTACACCTAAGAGACTATTACAAATCCTCCCTTCTAAACAAAAAATGGAGGAGAATGCAGAGACACATATCTGTGCTGCTTCAAACACTCCACCACAACTGTTTTTCTTACCAGCTAACTTCTGAGTTGTGCTAAGTTATTCATTATACTAGGAATCTAGATTCTGGGTGTTTTCTAGTCATTTTTCATTCTAATTATTTCCTGGCAACTACTCATATTCAAAACATTAGTTATGAAATTGCTCTCTGGTAAGAGTTGAGGTTACCAAAGAAACTCCTCCTTGTGCCAGAATATAACTTCAAAATCACATTAAATAGAACCTAGTTGACCCTTTAAGTAGAAATAGAAAATATCTTCATATTCCATCAGTGTGTTTCCAGTTCCCTGGAACATCTGATAGTACTAATTGTCACCTTAATGTTCTCCTTTCTGGCTCCACAACATTGGCACTCTTCTTATTTAACAGATGACTTTCTAGCCACTGCTACTCTTTCTTCTTCAACTCATTGGAAATAATTTTTACAAATTGAAATTTAATTGGCCTTCAATGCGCCAGGAATTATGCTTTACATATTTGATTGCATATATGTCACTCAATATACCAGCAATGTAAGGATACCCCCATTTTACAGATTAGAAGGTTGAGGAATTTCCTTAGGGTTATATAACTGGAGTGAGGCGGAGTCCAGATTCAAACTAGATCTCCTTGTTCTTCACTTCAGTCTTTATACCTTGAATATTTTTCTTGTCTACTTCTTTTTGCTCTTGACCTCTTCTTTTTTATCATTTACTCATTTTTCATTCATTCATTCAATGAATATTTAATGAGCATCTACTATGTGCCAATCCCTGAAGATAAATAGTAAACACCACGGCTGGTGAACTCTGTGGGGGTGAATCATAAGTGTCTCCTTCTCATAGCTAATCACATTCCCTGAAGTGCCTCTGATGGACTGACACTACAGGAAAGCATTAACCAACTTGTTCCAATTAATATTAATACTAGTGCTACAACAGGAATTCTGTGGTCAAATGAGGGAAACTGTGCTCTATAATTGCCTCTCAGAAATTTACAGCATACATTGACGTTAAAAATTCTAGGAAATGCTTCAGGGGAGCTGGGGATCATAGCTATAAACTACGCCTTAAGTTAGAGCTGGAGTCTGACCCTGTGTAGATAGAGCAGTTCTGGACCCTGACCCATAGCAAGACTCCTTTCCTGGCTGTGGACATGTGGACTACGGGTGCCGGAAACACCTGATTGATAGGTAGGTGGACCTATTGGCGCCTCCATTTGCTGATGGATGTGCCATTTTTATGGCTGACGACATGCTATGGGTTCCCTCATTATTTTGATCTGCAAGTCTCTTAATTTTGATTTTCCTCTTATTTTCGAACATAGCTGTTTATTTCGCTTTTTAAAAAAATTCAGTTGTACAGAATTAGATTAACCATAGTGCTTGGTTCATGACACACTTTCCTCCTTGGACCACTTATGTTTATATATGTATGTATTTATTTTTTATGCGTGTGTGTTTGTGTATTTATGTATTTCATCTTTTCTTTCTTTCCCTTCCTATCTCTTTCCCTTTTTCTCTCTCTCTTCTTTCCTTCCTTCTTTTCTGCTCACCACAAAGCTGTGTTTGACAATAATGTACATCTAGCAATGTTGTTTTCCTCACAATACATCCACTTTCCTCCACTCATATTTCTGAATCCTGTAGTCATCATTCCCTTCCTTTTTATATATAATTTTAATGGACATATACATATCTTATAAAGCATATTTTTATTTTAATTATTTTTTACATCCCCCAAAATTTTATTAGTGTGTATAATCCTTTGGGACTAACCTTTTCACTTTCTACTAAATATGCAAGATCCACGTGTATCATTTTGAGTGACTGTAGTTCATTTGTTCGGATCATTGTATAATAATCCATTTTGTAAATATACCATTGTTTATTCATCCACTCTGTTATCAATGACATATGAGTTGCTTCTAAGATTTTGCTACTGAGAACTATGAACAGTGTTTCTATAAAATTATTCTGTTATACATCTGCCAAAGTTTCTTATATATGTTTAAGAATAGAATCAGTGGGTTATAGGGAATATGAGTGTTCAACTTTGGGGGTAATGCCAAAATGTTGATTTCCCCAAATTACACTCACACAGGCAATGTGTAAAGAAATCCTATGGCTTTACATTCTCTCTTACATTTGGTAATGTCAAACTTTGTTTTTTGTCAATTCAGTGAGTGTGTCTTTTAGCCTAAAAATATTTTTTAGTCATTCTAGTGTTTGAAATAGAGAGTGAAGTTTATGCCTATGCTAATTCTTTCTTTCTTTTATTTTTTATTTATTTATTTTTTGAGACAGAGTCTTGCTCTGCCACCCAGGCTGGAGTGCAATGGCGCGCTCTCAGCTCACTGCAACCTCTGCCTCCTGGGTTCCAGCGATTCTCCTGCCTCACAGGCACTTACCACCATTCCCAGCTAATTTTTGTATTTTTAGTGGACACAAGGTTTCACGATGTTTGCCAGGCTGTTCTTGAACTCTGCCTTGGCCTCCCGAAGTGCTGGGATTATAGAAGTGAGCCACCATGTCTCTAATTCTTTCATTTTGACCTAAAAGTCACTCTGAGTTAAAACAATGCAGACTAAAGAGCATAGTAATGGGAGATGGACATGGCAGAAGCAAGTGAAATGTAGTGTAGAAAGATGGTCTATTCAAAAAAAAAAAAAAAACAACAACAACAACAAAAAACACCATCGGAAGCCAAATGCACACACCTGCATGAATTCAGAGGTGTCTTACTTTTACTTTTTTTCTTTCTTTCCTGGAATCACCTCATTGAATAAATAGACCTTGTTCTTTACTCCCTCTCGAGTCCCCAAACCTCCACAAACTTGCACTGTGTGTGAATCTTGTTGCCATTTAACATGGTACATTAGTCAGCTTGAGTTGCCATAACAAAATACCACAGACTGAGTGCTTAAAGAACAGAAATTTATCTCACACAGTTTTGGAGACTGGGAAGTCCAAGGCCAAAGTGCTGGTAAATTTGGTTTTTGGTGAAGTCTCCCTTTCGAGCTTGCTGATAGACAGCTGTTGGGGCCATGTTGTCACATGACTTTTCTTCAGTGCACGTTTGTGGACAAAGTGACCTCTCTATTGTCTCTTTTTATAAGAACACTGATTTTATTGGATCAGGGCCCCACCCTTATGACCTCATTGAATCTTAATTACTTCCTTAGAGATTCCTTCTCCAAATACAGCCACCCTAGGGTTTAGGACTTCAACATAGGAATTTTGAAAGGTCACAAAATTTCAGTCCATAAGATTCCACTCCCACTAGCCCAAAATGTATGTCCTTCTTTCGTGAAAAATATATTAATTGTATCCCAACAGCCCCCAAAGTCGTTACTCATTCTAGCATCAATTCTAAAGTCTAAGGTCACATCTAAATTTCAAAATCAGATGTGGGTGAGACTTGAGGCATTATTCACCTTGAAGCAAAATTGCTGTGTAGCTGTGAAACTGAAACCAGACAAGATATGTTCTGGCCAGGGCAATCAGGCAAGAGAAAGAAAAAAACAAACAACCCCATCAAAAAGTGGGTGAAGGATATGAACAGACACTTCTTAAAAGAAGACATCTATGCAGCCAACAGGCACATGAAAAAATGCTCATCATCACTGGTCATCAGAGAAAAGCAAATCAAAACCACCATGAGATACCATCTCATGCCAATTAGAATAGCAATCATTAAGAAGTCAGGAAACAACAGATGCTGGAGAGCATGTGGAGAAATAGGAATGCTTTTACACTGTTGGTGGGAATGCAAATTAGTTCAACCATTGTGGAAGACAGTGTGGCGACTCCTCAAGGATCTAGAACTAGATATACTATTTGACCCAGCAATCCCATTACTAGGTGTACACCCAAAGGATTATAAATCACACTACTGTAAAGACACATGTACATGTAAATTTATTGTGGCACTATTCACAATAGCAAAGATTGGAACCAACCCAAATGTCCTTCAATGATAGACTTGACAAAGAAAATGTGTCACATATATGTCATGGAATACTACACAGCCATAAAAAAGGATGAACTCATGTCCTTTGCAGGGACATGGATGAAACTGGAAAGCATCATTCTCAACAAACTATCACAAGGGCAGAAAACCAAACACCGCATGTTCTCACTCATAGGTGGGAACTGACCAATGAGAACACTTGGACACAGGGTGGGGAACACCACACACCAGAGCCTGTTGTGGGGTGGGGGGCTAGCATTAGGAGGGAGGGATAGCATTAGGAGAAATACCTAATGTAAATGATGAGTTGATGGGTGCAGCAAACCAACATGGCACATGTATACCTATGTATCAAACCTGCATGTTATGCACATGTACCCTGGAACTTAAAGTATAATACAAAAAAACAAAAAAACTCCTACATCCCTTTATTTTGAGCCCATGCGTGTCTTTGCACATGAGATGGGTCTCCTGAATATAGCACACTGATGGGTCTTGACTCTTTATCCAATTTGCCAGTCTGTGTCTTTTAATTGGGGCATTTAGCCAGTTTACATTTAAGGTTAACATTGTTATATGTGAATTTGATCCTGTCACTATGATGCTAGCTGGTTATTTTGCCTGTTAGTTGAATCAATTTCTTCATGGTATCAATGGTCTTTCCATTTTGGTATGTTTTTGCAGTAGCTGGTACTGGTATTTTCTTTCCATATTTAGTGTTTCCAATTCAGGAGCTCTTGTAATGCATGCCTGGTGGTGACAAATTCTCTCAGCATTTGCTTGTCTGTAAAGGATTTTATTTCTCCTTCGCTCATGAAGCTTAGTTTGTCTGGATATGAAATTCTGGGTTGAAATTTTTTTTTTTTAGGAATGTTGATAATTGACCCCTACTCTCTTCTGGCTTGTCGGGTTTCTGCTGAGAGATCCACTGTCAGTCTGATGGACTTCCCTTTGTGGGTAACCCAACCTTTCTCTCTGACTGCCCTTAACATTTTTTCCTTATTTCAACCTTGGTGAATCTGACAATTATGTGTCTTGGGGTTGCTATTCTCGAGGAGTATCTTTGTGGTGTTCTCTGTATTTCCTGAATTTGAATGTTGGCTTGTCTTGCTAGGTTGGGCAAGTTCTGCTGGATAATATCCTGATGAGTGTTTTCCAACTTAGTTCCATTCTCCCTGTCACTTTCAAGTACACCAATCAAACATAGGTTTGGTCATTTCACATAATCCCATATTTCTTGGAGGTTTTGTTCATTCCTTTTCATTGTTTTTTCTCTAATCTTGTCTTCATGCTGTATTTCATTAAGTTGATATTCAATCACTGATATTCTTTATTCTGCTAGATCGATTTGGCTATTGATACTTGTGTATGCTTCATGACATTGTCATACTATATTTTTCAGCTCTATCAGGTCATTTATGTTATTCTCTGACTGGGTTATTCTAGTGAGCCATTCCTCCAACTTTTTTCAAGGTTCTTAGCTTCCTTGCATTGAGTTAGAACATGCTCCTTTAGCTGGGAGGAGTTTGTTATTACCCACCTTCTGAAGCCTACTTCTGTCAATTTGTGAAACTCGTTCTCCATCCAGTTTTGTTCCCTTGTTGGTGAGGAGTTGCGATTCTTTGGAGGAGAAGAGGCATTCTGGATTTTGGAATTCTCAGCCTTTTTGCATTGGTTTTTCCTCATCTTCATGGATTTATCTACCTTTGGTTTTTGATGTTGGTGACTTTGGATGGGATTTTTGTGTGGACATCCTTTTTATTGATGTTGATGTTATTCCTTTCTGTTTGTTAGTTTTCCTTCTAACAGTCAGGCCTCTCTGCTGCAGGTTTGCTGGAGCTTGCTAGGGGTCCACTCCAGACCCTGTTTGCCTGGGTATCACCAGTGAAGTCTACAGAACAGCAATTTGTTGCCTGTTCCTCCCTCTGGAAACTTTGTCCCAGAGGGGCACCTGCCATAGGTCAGCCAGAGCTCTCCTGTATGAGGTGTCAGGTGACCCCTTCTGGAAGGTGTCTACCAGTCAGGGGGCATAGGCATCAGGGACCCACTTGAGGAGGCAGTCTGTCCCTTAGCAGAGCTCGAGCACTGTGCTGGGGGATTTGCTGCTCCCTTTAGAGTTGGCTGGCAGGAATGTTTAAATCTGTTGAAGCTGTGCCCACAGCCACCCCTTTCCTCAGGTGCGGTGTCCCATGGTGATGGGAGTTTTATTTACAAGCCCCTGACTGGGGCTGCCCTGCCCAGAGAGGAGCAATCTAGAGGGACAGTCCTACTACGCTGGCTTTGCCAAGCTGCAGTGGTCTTCACCCAGTTTGAACTTCCTGGTGGCTTTGTTTATGCTGTGAGGGAAAACTGCCTACTCAAGCCTCAGTAATGGCAGACACCCCTCCCTGTACCAAGCTCACGTGTCCCAGGTTGACTTCAGACTGCTGTGCTGGCAGTGAGAATTTCAAGCCAGTGGATTTTAGCTTGCTGGGCTCTATTGGGGTGGGATCTGCTGAGCTAGACTAGTTTGCTCCCTGGCTTCAGCCTCCTTTCCAGGGGAGTAAACGGTTCTATCTTGCTGGCATTCCAGGTGCCACTGGGGTATGAAAAAAACTCCTGCAGCTAGCTCAGTGTCTGCCCAAACAGCTGCCCAGCTTTGTGCTTGAAACCCAGGGCCCTGGTTGTGTAGGCACTTGAGTGAATCTCCTGGTCTGTGGGTTGCAAAGACTGTGGGAAAAGCATAGTATTTGGGCTGGAATGCATTATTCCTCATGGCACAGTCTCTCATGCTTCCCTTGGCTAGGGGAGGGAGTTCCCCAACCCCTGCACTTACCGGGTGAGCCAATGCCCTGCCCTGCTTCTGCTCACCCTCGATGGGATGCACCCACTCTCTAACCAGTTCCAGTGAGATGAGCTGGGTACTTCAGTTGGAAATGTAGAAATTACCCACCTTCTGCATCAATCTTGCTGGGAGCTGTAGACTGAAGCTGTTCTTATTTGGCCATCTTGTCTAGGTCCCCTCAGTATATATTTTTTTTTAATGTGGCAATGACTTATTTACTTATCTCTTTCAAGCTGGAAATTATCTTGTAAGTTAGTTAAATCTATACAGAATGCACTGTTTTTTCATATCAGACATCCAACAGTTCTTTTGAGCTTATTTCTGGAAGACTTTTAAAATTATGTGTACTTTTTCTACTTAAAACATATTTGAATAAAATATATTAAAAATTTATCATAAAATACTTTCTTCTCACTTTTCAAATCCACTCATGACACTTTTGGAAGTTTCTTTGTGTCTTCATTAAGGCCTCTAGTAATTTTCCTCCGACTGGCCTCAGGCCCTTAACATTTGTCTAGCTGTACATATAGAAGCTTATTTATCAGGAGTTTTCAGTTAGCTGCAAAAGTTAGTTAAAGCAAATAATTATAAAAATAAAGGAGAGGAAGAGAGAAGGCATATAGATAAGGTCCAATCGCAACCTTGGAAACAAACCTTGTTTCCATGTTTCCTCATTTCAGCTTTATATCCATGATCTGGAATGTTTTTTTAGAACTGCAGCTCACTTAGACTCTTTTTCCCTCAACATTTATCTTGATTCCCTGTGCCACCAATCACAGAGCTAGACACATGGCAGGTCCTTACTGACTGACCAGGGGTAAGGACTGGCCTTTGCTTGATGCCAGGGTAGAAAAAAAGAACACCAATAGATTAGCAAAGAAAGTGGATGACAAAGACCTTGAGACATCCAGACAGAAAAAAAATTGAAGCCAAGTCACTGAGAGAAGGCTGTGAGGATAGCATTCACATTTTTCCTCTCAAGTTTTATGCAACCAGGAAGAAACTCTTACATTCTGCAAGGTTTACATAATATTTCTGCAAATCAGCTCAGTGAAGATAGTATGGAATGGTAATTAAGAGTCAGAACATTGACATCTGACAGATAGCATCCCAGGTCTGGCTCTGAGAAGTCTTAGTTTCTTCGTTTGTAAATTGGCTATGATTATAGTGACCAACTCACAGCATTGTGGTAAGGACTAAATGAATGCTTAGTAGAGTTTCCAGATCATAGTATTAATACTTTCTTCATAAAAGCATACAGTTATCTATATACTACTGGGTGTGCTCAGTCAAATTCATATTATCAGGAAGTTTCCTAAGAAAAGAAATTGCCAACCAGCTCCCAGAAGAAGACAGGTAGACCTGAACAAATCTGGGGTTTCATTTTGAAATAGTCTTTTACTCCATTGATAACTTATGGAAAACATGTTGTTAACTGGCATTTGCACACTCTCTAAGCAAGTGATACTTGGTCTTTACAGGGACTTGCCTCCTAAACCATCAGTGATTTAATCCTGCCCATTTAGTTTTAGTATTAGGTGAATTATATTGTATTCTAAAATTACTTGTCTGAATTTGTAACACAACGTATTTTGGTAACCTTCTGTAAAACTGAATACTTTAATTAAATAGAACCAAATACAGATGAAGAGTTACATATATAGACCAACTGCCTGGCAATCTTACTATGACAGTCATTGGAACAAAGTAACTGTTTTTGACAAACTGATTCTTTTTCAACATTGGTGGCTCATACTTTCCATTAATTAGAAAACTGTTGCATTTGACTGAATATGACAGACATTTATAGACCACCTACCATGAGCCATTCTGGTTCCCAAGGATCTCAGTGTCGGAAGGAGAGCGATAGATATATTCGAATTTCCATGTAGTGTTATCAGTGTTATGATGGATTCAACCCAGGTATTAGAAATGTCTTGGTGTTTATAATTTTTGTAACAAAAATAATCTGGCATACTTTCAATTTTTAAAGTAATTTTAGGAAGGATATCCATATTTATGTTTAACATGCCTCATCTTACATTTTGTTTGTCATTATTTTAGGGCTACTTGGTTAGACAAGTGACGAGCAGGTAAACCACAACAGAGGCACAGTATGTGTTCACCAGAGTGACTTCTTGTAAACTTCCCTGCAGGAATGTCCTGGAAGGGCTCTGGGAGGAGACACTGGCATCTGTATCTCAAAATCAGGATGGTGGTGGAGACTTGAGAAGCCTAGTGGTGTGTAAAGAAAAGGCTTTCATGCGACTATCCCCAAGCTGAGATGGAAGCTCTCATCTCTGTTAGATGACCCCTGTGCCCCCAGCCCTTCATCTCCTCTACCAGAGCAACCAACAAACTGAGGTGTCATTACCTGTCTCTGGTCTGTCCCTCCTGCCAGTTTGTGGCATTCAGAGGTCAGTGATCTTGTCCTGTTTATCTGCAGATCCCAACTGCTAGGCATAGCAACTAGTGTACAGTGAACACTCAGTAAATGTTTGTTGAATGAAGAATGAATAAATGTTACAGGCAAAGTGTATAATCCAGGGATTGTCATCAATTCCAAGCTAATTCCTAGTCAATTCCTAGCAGTGGCTTATGGCCATGTTAAACCTTGCATTAGAATGATTTATGATGCCTGGTTTAACACAATGACAATAACATACTCAATGAAGTAACAAATGAATTGTGTTTTAGGCATAGTAGCTTGTCAACGAGGAATTTAATTCAGAGTTTCTGTTTCAATCATCAATACTATCACATGAGAATATTTGACGATCCCAGCTTCATGCTATAGAATTCAAGCACACTTAAAATTCAAGCAGCTTTTATGCACTAAAATCTCGTAATTGAGGACCATCCTCTTCTTCAGTTAAATATTTAGCTTCACTAATTGTGGTTCATGAATCTACTCTGTTTTTAATTGCTGTAGACATTTGCTCAACATTTGGTTTTATAGCTATTTAAATAAAGATATTTTGCTATAATAAAATGTGTATATTTGTTTTGAGTAGGTATCATTATTTTTATGTGAGTGTATCTTGTACAATGCAATTAAAGCCTTCAGTAGCAACTTGCTTTCGAAATGTATAGAAAAATATGGTCTCAAAAGACTTTTGCTGCAGAAAGATATGAATAAATAGAAGTATATGAATTGAAGGAAATAAAAATTGTTTTCCAGCATGCTGATGGCATTTCCATTATGTCATTTGCAAATTGTCAAATGCTTTAGCGAAGAAAAAAGGAGTAATTTGTGGAGTGAAATGTTCAAACCACATTATCCTTCTCCCTCACATCACCTCCTCGCTTACCTTTAACTTGGTCAACTTGGCCATTCTCACTCCTGCACCCATGTGCAGACACACCTGAGGATTAGCTCTTAGACAAATGGTGCATTTTATTATTTTCTGATTCTGGTAACTTGGGCAAGGATGGACTGATAAAACTTAAAAATAATTGTGAGTATATTTATGTTATTTATAGACATTTATGATATCTATATATGCATACACATATATACACACACGTATACATAATTGTTTGCTTTCATGGACACATTGAAAATCATTTCCAGAAATGCTCCATTCCATAATCATTTATTGAGTTCACCATCTCCTTCTTGGTATTTATTATTCTTTCTACAGCTTCCTGTCATCTTACCTAGCAGAGCACACATGCCAGCCAGCAGTAAACTCATTTGGTCAAATTCCCATGAAGCATAGCTAAAACTTGGCCAGTGTGACTCTAAACATTTAGTTCTTTGACAAAAATTCATAGGACTTGCCTAAGTGCTCATTTTTCACCTGAGAGAAGTGGAGAGTTAGAAAGGAGAGTAGTGAGACTCAGGTGGAAAAAATAATAGCTTGCTAAACAGAAGAAGGTGCTTTAATTAAGCTGATTGTAGTAATCATGTCACAATGTACATGTATATCAAATCATCACATTACACACTTCAACCATATACAATTTTTATTTGTCAGTTATGCCTCAAAAAAGGGGGAGTGGGGAGAGAAGAGCACCTTTTAGAGACATTGTCCAATTTCTATTTGTATTCCCGTTATCTCTCCCTTACATCCCAGGAAGGGGGGATTATTTGTAAGACAGTTTAAAAAGTATTCTGAGGGTTCTAATGGATAATCTCAAGAATCTTTTCCCTAGAACAACAGAAGGAAAATTTCGTGTGGAAAAATCTGCATGTACATGAGGAAAAATGGGTGATGGCATCATTGATTGAGAAACGAGGAAAACAAGTTTGGCCACACAGTGCTTTTTCTTTTACCGTTTCTTTACGGTTTTATCAATCTCTTAAAACCCAAACAATATTTTAATTGTAGCCTCTCCAAAGCTCCTTTTATTGTTTCCTTTAGCTTTGCTGCTTTCAGCCTTGTGCCTGAAATTTATGCTATTGTCAGAAATCCTAGATTAAAAATCTAGTAGTGTGGCTAAATGTGCTTAACTCTCTTTCCTGCTACGTGTTCATCACCCTTATCAAGGGTTCATCTCTTCTTTTGACTGTGTTTATGTAGATGTGTGCAAGCAACACACACACACATAAATACAAACACCCACACTGACACCGACACACACACACACACACACACATACATACACACACCCACACTGCAGGAATGGACTTCGGAGCCACTTTGCATCATCACCCCTATTAGGATTATCAGAGTATTGGATTGTGGGTAAAGGAAGATCTATTTCTTTTCCGAAGAGAGAGAAAAATGGGAGGGTGTCAGGGAGAGGGAAAAGAGAAGAAAATAAAGTGTGTGTGTGTGTTTTGGGTGGGGGGAGGGAGAAAAGGAGAGGGGGAATATGAGTGAGTGTGGAGGGAGGAGGGGAAATGAAAGGATATTATATATTTTTTTGTATCTGTCATTTCCCTGCTATCTCCCATATGACTTCTTAATCCATCAGAATGCTGGGAAGATAATGTTTTGGGCGAAATAACATGAGAGAGAGGATAGACTCCCAAGGACCAATATCTTTATTGCTCGGAGGATAAACGGATTATGTCAGCCATTTTCTGTTGCTGACAGCTTTTCTTATTAACCGATTTTATTTTTTAATCTTCCAGGGAAGAAATATGGTTTTATGTCACAATAAAACGCCGGTCACATCTAATTCTGCCCTCAAACAAACAGATTTCTGAAAGCCTTGCAGAGAAATTTGAAATAACTTTAAAGAGGGGGTTTTTGGATAAAGTCTTTATCCAGGGGCTTGTTCAACTGCAGGGTAAAAGGTTTAGAGAGAGAGGAGAGGAGAGAGAGAGAGAAATAGAGGGAGGGAGGGAGAAGGGAAGAGGGAGAGAAGAAAAGGAGAAAGGAAGACCCACACAACCGTTTTGCTTGGTGATCTCTCTTCAAACATACTGGGGTGTAGTCAGGAAAATGCAGTTTGGATGAAAGAGGGCTGGGTAGATGAAAAGAGGAACGGTGGGCTTCTTCTGGGGCTTTGGGTGTGGGGAGCTGCTTACCCACACCTCTCTATAACCGACACTTGTTCCCAGTTTTTCTGAAACCATTAGGAGTTGATGGTGTGTCTTTCAAGAATCATAAACAAATCAGTGTGTATTCTGTGAGGCATTTGGAACTCAGAGGTAATTCTCATCTTTTTTTCCTGATTCCTTTGCCAGGAAATTTCAACCTGCTTGAGGATTTAGGTCTTCAGTTAGCCCCAAGAAAACCTTCTGTCAAACACCCCAGACAATTCTGGCCTTTGCTCACTTCTATAGGCCTGCAACAAGCATATAGCCATCACTAATATAAAAAACCACTCGTTTCTTCTCTTCTGTGTGGCACAAAGCAATTTAGCCAGATGGGGCTCCTGCCCACCAGGGGCTTAGCCCGGAAAACGTCCTTAATTTGTGCCTCTTGCTGTGTTCGGTGCCTGGCTCACCGCAGACCCAGTACCTTGACTGATAATGATGGCCGAGTCTTACATTGTGCCCTGCTGAAAAGTACTGGTGATTTACACTACTTTAAAAATCTGTTAAAAATAAATTTCTTGGATTTTCTAAGGTGTTGTTTTTTAAAAGAGAAATGAACTTTTCAAAAAAGCATCCTGAAACCTGAGACAATTTGGGAACTTACAGCTTGTCCTAAGGTGAGTGAGACAGACTAAATACCTCCAGCCAACTGTGAAAAGAGGGGAGATTCAAAGGAATAGATTGAGCCAAACCTCTTCTTACCTAGGAACAAAAAGATGGGTTTTCCTGCTTCATTTCTTTGCCTGGAGAGACAGAGACCTGGTAGAAATGGAGAGAAAAAGGTCATTTAAGGTCTTTCCACCAGAGGGTCATGAGGATAGCCACTCAAAGTGAGCAGCCCAGAGGCTGCTTTGATCTGAAGCAAGCCTGAACTTCCAGGAAGTGCTTATGGCTCTAAGCTGTGATTAATTTTTTTTTTTTTAATACGCAGGTCTTAAGTGAACAGTTTTTATTAGCTTTTGGACATATGTATATACGTGTGTGACCAACACTCCCACCAATGCTGAGAACATTTCCGTCGCTCCTGACTTGAGTGAATGGTGCCTCTGGATGTTTGCACTGCACTGTCTGTGCAGACATTTGTGCTGGTCCAGCAGGCAGCTTTGATGAAGATCCACTGATATATAAGATAATGAACAGATTATTTGGCATGATAATTATATTCTGCTTTTAAGCTTACCAAACACATTCACATACACCATCTCAGCATATCCTTTCAAATGATGAATATAATGATAATGATAATGCAATAACATCAACAACAATTACAAACGTTGACATATGTTTATCTTGTGTCAAGCACATGTATTACTACATTTAATCCTTTCAACAGTGTTTCATCTATTTTAAAGAAGTTGAAACTGAAGCAAAGAGAGGTTAAGTAACTGGTCTAAGATCATAGAATGAATATGTGTTAAAGCCTGAGAATCTTTCTCCAAAATTTGTGCTTTTAACTAAATATACGAGGTCTGGAAATGGTAGGTGACATATAAACAAAGATCACATAGCCAATTCAAAAGGTAGATGATACATAAACAAAGATCACACAGCCAATTCAATGGTGGATCTGGATCCTATAGTAGGCTTTTTAAGCTTACATCAACCTACCCTTCAACCTCACTCCCAGTGTCCACCCCCATCCTATATACCTATCAATCCATGCCTCAACCCTACAGAGCTAATTACCGGTCTCAGCTTGCTGTCATCTTTTAGGTCTTTGTGCCTTTAAATATGTTCTTTCCTCTTCTCCTACTGGGAAACTCTCACTCATTCTTTGAGGCTTAGCTCCACTGCCACCTCCTCAGTGAACCCCCCTTGAACTGCCTAGTTGAACAGTTTTCACTAAATTATATTAACGAAGACTTATAAGACTTATATCTTTAATTTGATATGGTTTGGCTCTGTCTCCCCACCCAAAATCTCATCTCAAATTGTAATACCTGTGTGTTGAGGGAGGGAGGTGATTGGATCATGGGGTTGGTTTCCTTCATGCTGTTCTCATGATAGTGAGTGAGTTCTCATGAGATCTGATAATTTTATAAGTGTTTGACAGTTCCTCCTTCACACAGTTCTCTCACCTCCCGCCTTGTGAAGAAGGTGCCTGCTTCCCCATCTGCCGTGATTGTAAGTTTCCTGAGGCCTCCCCAGCCGTGTAGAACTGAGAGTCAATTAAGTCTTTTATCTTTATAAATCACCCAGTCTTGGGTATTTCTCTATAGCAGTGTGAAAATGGATTAACACAATATTAAATGGGGAAGAAGTGTTTGTGGTTACTTCAACTAAGCCTTTGGTTTATGCCTTATCATTTGGAACCCATGGTTGTGAGACACCTACACCAGGTCGTGGCAGTATGCTTAGTTAAGGAGTTCCTTTCTAAGAGAGAAATTGTATTTTTTCAAACATTTTTAGAGTTGCTAAAATTCAAGACCATAAGTTACAAAAAATGTCATAATGCGATACGATTTTTATTTACGATACTGAAACAAAAATAATATGGTCACACCTGTTGGATATCATTAAGGACCCATCCTCCTCCCAGTGAACCTTTACCCAGATTTTTCAATGTGTGGCCAGATCCTTGTTCCTAGAATGCTCCCCACCATTATCTTGCTTGTTATTTTCATGCAAGAATCTTAGGGAAACTTTTACAATGCACTTTAACTTATTCATAACTAATGTCCTGCAACACTGTGCTAAAGGACATTAATGTATAATTCACATAATTCAGAGAAAGAGAGTGACACACACATATCTAAGTGAAAACAAGCATAAAAAATGCTGAGCTAAGCTTTGTTAAATTGGTTTCTTGAGAGCAGTACTTTAAAGAGCCTCTATTATGTAGTGTTTCCAAGTTATATTTAAATAGAGAACCCATTCTGCGGAGACTCCAATTAGTATCTTCTATTAGTGCCTGTATCATAGTTTGGTTGGCATTCTTCAACTCTAAAGCATAAACACCTTCAGACATTTTTAATTTCAACATACATTTTTAATTGTTGCTTTCATATACCTATGTATATGAGACAATATTTACCATAATCTGCATTGAGTTACGCAATCACTGGGGACTGGAAGATTTCAGACTCTGTTATTAATGCCAGTATAAATTGTGGAACGCTTATAAACTTCAGTTGACCAGCAAGTGATGGAGGCTTGGTCCCTATGCAGTCCTGCAAAAGGAATTTGCTGTGGAGTCTGCTGTCAGAATGACTGACTGTGGACACAGACTGTGATCCCATGGTGTGCGACATGCAGAACCCAAAGTCTTGGGCCGTGCCCACAGCAGGCAGAGAAGTTTGTTGTGAGTCTTTGATGCATTGAGAAGGATCAAATGGATCAACTATATTAATCATGAAGCATGGAGATGTATCTGGGCTTTTCCCAAAAACTGAGGTGCCAATGGCTGTCACTAGGTTCCCTTGCATGTGCAGTTCTAACTTAACAAGACATAAAATGAATCATTTGTTGAGAGCTTCAGTTTCCCTGTTGTTAGGAATGTGGAACATCAGCATAACAGTACTGTTTTATAGGGTTGTTGAGATAACTGACTGAGATAATGTCTTGAAAAGAATAAACATAGGGTTGGGCATGTAATAAGTATTCAATAAATGGTGACACCTGTTTAAAACCACAATAATAGTAGTAATGCTTATAGCAAAGTTTGTGCACTGCATTATTTGGGTCATGCTACCTTTTGCCACCTTGCATTTCCTGGCACATAATAAGCATTAAATAATATTTTTAAATGAATGAATACTAGGTTTTGTGGCCTCTGCTTTCATTGACCGGTTTGTCTCAATGCACTTATAACAACAGGTTTTCTTTTCTGTTTCTTGTGGATTTTGTGAGACCTTAATGCATTACTATATTAGTTTCCTGGGCCTGCCACAACAAAGTACCACAAACCGGGTTGCTTAAAATAACAGACATTTATTCTCTCACAGTCCAGGAAGCTAAAAGTCCAAAATGAAGGTGTCAGCAGGGCATTGCTGCCTCTGAAAGGGAGAATCTGTAGGGGAGAATCCTTCCTTGCCTCTTCCTGTCTTCTGGTGGCTTCCTTTGATCCTTGTTGTTCCTTGGCTTGCAGCTGCATCACTCTAATCTGTTTCTGGTATCACATAATCTTCTTCCTGTGTGTCTCTGTCTCTCCAAGGCATTTTTTCATCCTATAAGGGCACCAGTTATATTGGATCAGGGCCCACCCTAACGACCTCATAGTGACTTGATTACATCTTCAAAGACCCTATTTCCAAATAATGTCACACTCATATGTACTGAGAATTAAGACTTCAGCATATCTTTTTGGGGAACACAATGGTTTTAACCTTAGGAGTATTAACATTTACTTACTTAATGAAATTTTTTTTTTACTTAATAAAAAGTAAATAAATGTTAAGGCCCCTAAGGTTAAAACCATTGCTAGTTAGGGTGCCTGTCACTAACAGCAAATGTATCTTAGGTGATATAGTGTGGGGAAGACCAAAGTCACAAGGGAACTCTTGGTACTGGGTCCAAAGTACCACAGGAATTATGATTACCTGGCCTGAGACGTATGCCTTCCCATGAGTCAGGATGGAGCCAATGTTTTATGATTGGTACTATCAGAACAATATGTGAGGAAAAGGAAGGACAATTTTCCAAAGAGAAGGTTGGGTAAGAGGGTGTAATTACCTGAAGAAAAAGGAAAGGATGTTCAGCAGACCAAAACAGTACATGCCAATTATACAAACTAAATGTCTAACTGGAGAAATGGTGCCAACTCTTAATGGACTATTACCTGGCCATTTAAAGTGTGTTTATGCATAGTATCATTAAAAAAGTATATACAAAGATTTTTTTCAAGTTTTCTTTAATAAAGATAATACTTTAAAAAGTTTTTGAAACAAATTTACGTAGATGAGGCAACCGTGTGCTAGCTATTATAAGAAGCAAAAATAGTATTTATGTTGGTATAACAACAAATGACTGATTTAGAACAAAAAATTGATATAAAAATTTACACAAAGCTAAACTTACAAGACACTTGGCATATGAAAAGATATTTAAGGAGATGAAGAAATGTCAAGAGCAAGAGTTTTGGCTGACACAAAAGGTTTAACCATGACAGGAGACTTTCTGAAAGATGGTGGATTAAAAACAGGTCCAAATTCTTTCTCCTGGATACTGCAACAGAAAAACAACAGCATTGTCTGATAAAAAGAAAATCAATCACCCCCAGTGTAAGCTTAGAAAACAATGAGCAAATCTAAGTAAATGCAGTGACCCCAATTCAACTAAGTAATTCTGCAACACCAGCTGAAAAGCTAAGTGAGAGGCAGGACCAACTCCTGAAGGAGGCTTGAATGAGTTGATAAATTTAAAAGAAATAACAATGGTTGCTAAAAACAAAACAAGTTATGAAACCAAAGGACTGCACACAATGTGGAAATGCTATAAAGAGTAAAAAAGAGGGTCCCAAGAGGCTGGTAAGAGCAAAAATCAAGTATAGAAATGCAGATACTCAAGAAAGTTTAAATATCTTATGAAGAGAAGTGGAAAACAAGTATAGAGAAGAAATTTATAAATAAAAGTGAACAGGCAATTTTCCCTGACCTCTTCACAGGCCTCGCTACAGGGGTGCCTCACTTACTCAGACTGCAGCTCTTAGCCCCTGTGGGAGGGGGAGCACACAGGTGAGTGGGTGCAGGGGGTGGGACGAGTGCTGGGTGCCCTCAGGAGCAGAACTCTGTGTGGCCCCAGGATAGTGTCTAGCAGGGTACTCGCGACCCCTGGAGCCCAAGAGGCCATGTATTACAGTGCTCTTTTAGCTTTGCCATCCGCAGATGGTTTAAGTGTTAAACTGCTCAAACATCCACACTCATGACTCCTGAGCTCTTGTTCGGTGTCCAGGAAGAATCAGGTTGCATGAATGAATTGAAGAGTGGTGAATACAGAGGATTTTATTGCCGAAAATGAAAGTGGCTTTCAGTGGGAAAGGATCTGGAAAGGGGATGCAACAGGAAGGACCAGGAAGTTGGTATTCCCTTGGAGTCTGGCTGTCCCCACCCAGGCTCTTCTCCAAAGTCCCGCCATCAAGCTGTCCCTCTGAAGTCAAGCTGCTTCTCTCTGACGTCTGGTTGCTTCTTCCCTTCTCTCCTTCTCTGCCACTCCTCTGCCAGTGGATCCTGGGGATTTTATGGGTACAGGATGGGGGCAGGGCAGGCCAGGGTGGTTTTGGAAAAAGCAACATTCAAGTGGGAAAACAGGAATGTAAAATTCTCACTTTGGGGTGTGGTTCCAGGCTTGAGGGTGAGGCCCTCGCAGGGACTGCCTTTTTCTACCCAGTATTTCCCTGCCTCCTGTCCGTATCAAAAACACTGGAAGAAATGGGAAAGACTAGTCATATGGGTACTAGAATTAGTGATTCAAGGGAAAACAGGTTCATTTCATTAAATAAATTTCATTATGCAAATTTCAAAGGTCCAGAGGGTTTCATTTAAGAATGGCCCTCAAAGAAGAATCTTCTTTTTCCATTTTGTTGCAACATTTTTGAAATGTTTAAGCCAAAGAATAATTACCAAAAAAGAAAATGAAAGAAATAGTAAGGTAACTTGCATGTTTATTCTGAGAACTATCATTTAAAGGTGTAAGAATAAATGTGACTTTATTATTTCAATCCTCAGAGTTTGAAGAAGAAAAGGAGTTCAAAATGGTGTATATTTGCATGTGCTCATGCATGTGCCTGTACTCAGTCTGAAAAATCTATATAAAGCGAAGTGTAGAATTATTGAAATGTAGTTATCTTTCTAGTTGTTTAACCATTTAATGTCTCTTTTGGACAGTTAAAGAACCCTTGACATGCAAGCCTCTCAAAAAATGGAGTTTTTTACTTTTCCTGAATTTAGAAAGAACCGTTATTCATGTAGCCGAGCTAGATGAAGAGGGACATTGGGGTAGTAGATTGGTGAGGAATGGTAGGTTTTCTGCTTTTATTAACTTCCTAAAAAATTGCCATAAACTAAGGGGTTTAAAACAGCAGAAATTTATTCTCCTACAGTTCTGGAGGCCAGAAGTCTAAAATGAAGGTGTCAGCAGAGCATGCCCTTTCTGAAGGCTCCAGGGAAGAAGACTTTCTTTCCTCTTCTAGCTTCTGATGGTAGCCAGCAATCCTTAGTGTTCCCTGTTTTTTGGCAGCATAATTCCAATCTCTTCCTCCATCTTCACATGGTCATCTATCTTCTGTTTGTGTCCAAATTCCCCTTTTCTTATAATGACAACACTCACTGACTAGGTTAGGGTCCACCCTAATTCAGTATGATCTCTTCTTAATTGGATTACATCTGTAAAGACTCTATTTCCAAATAAAGTCACATTCACTGGTTTTGGGTGGACAGTAATTTTGGGGAAACATTATTCAATCCAGTGCACTGCTGTTGAGCCATTTTGGAAGAAACTGAATGATTCTACTAATATGGGACAGCACCAACGATACTATTCCATGCTTTGTGGTGGAGGAAGCCATGAGCAACAGGCAAGGTAAGGAATGAGGAAACTCCTGTAGGAAAAGCCAGGATAGTCAAATGCATCCTGCCCTAACCCAACTCTCATACAAGAATAGTTATGGTGGGAAAAATTGAAATTTACAATTACTCTGTTTTCCATTTCTCTCTGCTCACTCAAGAACCCAATATAGGCACTGTCCTCTCAATCTTCTGAATCCTTAACCATGTCCTCTCTCAAGGCTCCTTTGCATCAAGATGGAGGTATAATATAAGAGAACTGTATCTGTATGTCTGTATTCAAAAAGAATACAATGCTGTACTTAACAAGGCAAAACCTCACTCACAGAGACCTGGATTGAAGTCATGATTTTGGCCCCTGCTTGTTGGATGACCTTCTTTAGGTCTTAGTGTCCCCACTTTAAAAATGGGAGTAATTGTAGCACCTCTTTCAGGAAGTTTAAAAAATAGTTGTTTTGATTATAGTCATCTGAGGTCCCAGTTCAAGATGGCTGACTAGAGACACCAGACACCCGCTCTCTCCAGAAAGAAGAACCGAAATTATGAATAGTTAATTATACTTCAAATAGAACATTTAAGAGAGAACACTAGCGTTCAGGAAACACCTGAGGCACAGAAGAGGGAAGCAAGCATGTTGGCTGGGAGCCATGAGGAGCTTATTATTGCAGGGAAAGGGTAAGTGAGGGAATTTCATAGTCCACATCCCCACCACAGACTGCTGCAATCCATACCACAAGAGAGCTGCTTTACCCACACAAACCATGACAGTAGCATGAGTGGTGATTTGAAGACTCTGAGGGCATTGCACCAGACAGGGAACTTGTGTTGAGTCACTCAACACCCCCTCCACCCAAACCTAAGCAGCTGCAGCTGGGCACCATTGTGAGAGCATAGCCATCACGGGTCTGCATCATGTCCTGGGAACCACAACTCCTAAATCTCCATACCCTGTGAGCCCCTACTGACATCCCCCTGTGTCCACCTGGAGGGCTATAGTGGTATAGCACTGGTTAGACCCAAAGGTGCTGTGGGGTCCCTGGTACTCCAGCCCACAGGGAATACTGCTCCCCAGGGAAAGGACCGTGCAGCACACCAAAAAGGCAGCCCCTGGGAAAAAAGAATACAAAATGCATGTTTTCCAGAGCCTGCGAGCTCCCTGTATGGGGCTGTGAGAAGTGACTCCACCCCCAGAAGTGGCACAAACTCTATGATCAACCTCACAAGCAGAGTATGATCCCCTCCCGCTGGCAGAACAGCCACTGTGCTCAGTCTCATACACATAGAGTGGAACCCCTTCTCCCCCTGGACACACTGCTATGGGCACAGCCTCTGTTACTGCTGTAAGGGCTGGACCAGGTGAACCAGACAGCTACCTGTCTGGGACTGTGAGTGGTCACTGTGCTCCCACTGGCAATGTGGCCTTCGTGCCTGGACTCATGTGCAAAGGGGAGGGTCCCTCCCCACCTCTGCACCTCTGCATGGAGCAGTTGTGAGCAGGAGAACCAGAGAGTTTTGTCTCTGGGGCTGTGGATGGCAACCCTGCACCACAGCCACTGCCAAAATCAGTGTGCAGTTCTCAGAATACAGAAGGTTTTCCTGCCACTTCTATTGCCATTGCCCACATGACACTGACTTCCCAGGGACCCAAGAACTTGCTCATCCAGTTGGTCCACCACTGCTAATACCTGCATCTGAGCAAGCTACTCGGAGGTCCAAGAATTCACCCATCTGATTCCACTAACACTGGAGGCAGTGTATACTGTCCTGGGGCCCAAGATTAGGCATGCTTAGACCACTGCTACCACCACAGGAGTCTGAAGACTGACCCACCAGGCATCTCTATCACCATAAAAGCTCAATAGAGCCTCCACTAATAACTGCATCCAAAGCCACCAAGGAAATCTGATGCCAATGGTGCTGTTTACCACCAAATAAATCATACAGAGACTACACTACTGTACACATCCAGAATCAAAGCAAAAGGTCCTACCCAACCAACTTATTTGATATATCTTCAGGAAAAAGCCCTCCCCTATGAAAGCAGCAAATCCAAAAAAAACAAGAAAAAGTGACTGTTACACCAGGTGCACAGATATCAATGTAAGAAACACAAGAAGCATGAAAAAGCAAGGAAATATGATACCGTCAAAGGAACACAATTCCACAACAAGAGATCCCAGTAAAAAATAAATTCATGAAATCTTGGAAAAAGAATTCAGAATTATAATACCAAAGAAGCTCAGTGAGGTACAATAGAATTTCAAAAAAACAATACAATGAAATCAGAAAAAGAACTCAGGATATGAATGAGAAATACACCAAACAGAGATATACATTAAAAAAGAATCAAAAAGAAATTTTGGAACTGAAAAATTCCTTAAATGAAAAACAAAATGTACTAGAAAACTTCAACAATAGAGTAGACCAAGCAGAAGAGAGAATTTCAGAACTTGAAGACAGGTCTTTTGAAATAACCACTCAGACAAAATAAAGAAAAAATAATAAAAAAAGGATGAGTGTAGACTTATGAGATATGGGACACTATAAAGTGACCAAGTATATACATTATTGGCAGCCCCAAAGATGAGGAAAGAATGAAATAATTTGAAAACTTATTTAATGAAATAATAGACAAAAACTTCCCAAGTCTAACAAAAGATTCAGACATCCAAATATAGGGGACCCAGCAATCCCCAATTAGATACAATGCAAAAAAGGTCTTCTCTATGGCACATTATAGTCAAACAGCCTAAATTCAATGACAAGGAGAAAATTCTAAAATCATCAATAGAAAAGAATCTAGTTACCTGCAAAGGAGCCCCCATTAGACTAACAGTGAACTTCTCAGCAGAAGTCTTACAGGCCAGGAGAGAATGACAAAATACATTCAAATTGCTGAAAGAAAAAAAACTCTGCCAGCCAAAGATATTGTATACAACACAAGTATTCTTCATAAATGATAGACCTGCCTTACAATAAATGCTCAATGGAGTCCTAAACCTGTAAGTGAAAAGACTACAGTTACCATCATGAAAACACATGAAAATTTAAAACTCCTTGTTGCAGCAAACACACAAATGCACTAGAGAAAAAACTCAATGGTACCACCACAGAAAATCAGCAAACCACAAGGACAAGAAATAAGAGAATCAGAAAGGAAAAAGAATATACAAAACAACCATGAAACAGATAACAATTTGGGAGGAAAAAATCCCTCACATATCAATAACGACCCTGAATGTAAACAGGCTAACTTCTCTCCTTAGAAGATATAGACTAGTTGAATGGATTTTTCAAAAAGATACAACTATATGCTGCCTACAAGAAATGCACTTTACCTGTTAAGGAGCATATATAAACTGAAAGTAAAGGGATGGAAAAAGATATTCCATGCAAATAGAAACCAAAAGCAAGCAGCAGTAGTTATGTCAGATAAAACAGATTAAGTCAAAAACAGTAAAAAAAAGACAAAGAAGGTCATTACATAATGATAAAGGGATCAACCAGTAAGAGAATGTAACAATTTTAAACATACATGCACCGAGCACTGGAGCACCCACATTCAGAAATAAAAATTGCTGGAGCTAAAGAAAGAGATAGAATTCAATACAATAATAGTTGCAGATGTCAATACTCCACTCTCAGCATTAGATAGATCATGTAGACAGAAAATAGAGAAACATTGAACTTAAACTGTACTTTAGAACAAAACGACCTAATACACATTTACAAAACATTTCATTCAGCAACTGGAAAATGTACATTCTTCTCATCAGCACATAGATCATTCTCTAGGACTGACCACGTTAGGTGACAAAACAAGTCACAACAACTTTTTGAAAATCAAAGTCATATCAATCACCTTATCAGACCACAATGGAATAAAACTAAATATCAAAACCAAGAGGAGCTTTGAAAACTATACAAATCCATGGAAATTAAACAGCATGTTCCTGAATGAACATCAGATCAATAAAGAAATTAAAATGGAAGTTTAAAAATTTCCTGAAACAAAAGAAAATGAAAACAGATGAAAATGACATCTCAACACTTATGGGACACAGCAAAAACAGTGCTAAGAGGAACGATTATAGTAATAAATGCCTACATAAAACCCAGGACAGTGCGCGGTGGTTCACACCTGTAATCACAGCACTTTGGGAGGCCCAGGCGGGCGGATCACGAGGTCAGGAGATCGAGACCATCCTGGCTAATACGGTGAAACTCCGTCTCTACTAAAAATTACAAAAAGTTAGCCGGGTGTGGTGATGGGCGCCTGTAGTCCCAGCTATTTGGGAGGCTGAGGCAGGAGAATGGCGTGAATCTGGGAGGCGGAGCTTGCAGTGAGGGGAGATCAGCCACTGGACTCCAGCCTGGGCGACAGAGCAAGATTCTGTCAAAAAAACCCAAAAACCAAAAAACAAACAACAACAACAAAAAACAGAAAGAATTCAAGTAAACAATCTAATGACGTACTTCAAGGCTTCAAGAAACTGGAAAGCAAGAACATCAAATTAACAGAAGAAAAGAAATAATAAAGATCAGAGCAGAAGTAAACTAAAATAAAGACTAAAAAACAAAAATACAAATCATCAACAAAACAAAAAGTTGGTGCTTCCAAAAAATAGCTGATATGGTTTGGCTGCACCCCCACCAAAATCTCAACTTGAATTTTATCTACCAGAATTTCCACGTGCTGTGGAAGGCACCCAGTGGGAGTTAATTGAATCACAGGGGCCGGTCTTTCCTGTCCTATTCTTGTGATAGTGAATAGGTCTCATGAGATCTGATGGGTTTATCAGGGTTTTCTACTTTTGCTTCCTCCTCATTTTTCTCTTTCTGCTGCCGTGTAAGAAATGCCTTTCGCCTCCTGCCATGATTCTGTGGCCTCCCCAGCCATGTGGAACTGTAAGTCCAATTAAACCTCTTTTTCTTCCCAGTCTTGGGTATGTCTTTATCAGAAAATGAACTAATACAAAAGCCAAAATGATAAACTGCTTACTAGAATAACCAAGAAAAGAAGAGGGATTATTTAAATAAACAAAATTAAAAATGGAAAAGGAAACATAACTGATATAAGAGAAATACAAAAGATCACCAGAGACTATTGTGAGTAACTGTACACTAACAAACTGGAAAACCTAGGGGAAATGGATAAATTCCTGTACACATAAAATCTACCAAGGTTGAATCAGGAAGAAATAGAAAACCCGAACAGACCAATAATGAGCAGTGAGGTTGAATCAGTAATAAAAAAAAATCCCCAAAAGAAAAGTCCAGAACTAGATGTTTTCACTACAGAATTCTACCAAACATATAAAGAAGAACCAATGTCAATCCTCCTCAAATGATTCCAAAATAGTGAAGAGGAGGGGATTCTCCCTGATTCATTTTATAAAACAGCATTAGTCTGATACCAAAACCAGAAAAAGATACAACAAAAAACTACAGCCAAGTATCCCTCAGGAATATAGATACAAAAATCCTCAACAAAATACTAGCAAACTGAATCCAACAGCACATAAAAAAGATAATACACATGATCAAGTGGGATTTATCCCAAGGAAACAAGAATTGTCCAACATACACAGATCAATAAAAGTGATACATCACATCATCAAATTAAGGACAAAAACCATATGATCATCTCAATAGATGCAGAAAAAGCATTTGATAAAATTCAATATCCATTCATGATAAAAACTCTCAACACACTAGGCATAGAAGGATCATACCTTAGAGTAATAAAGTCTACATATGACAAACCCACAGCTAACATCATCCTAAATGGGGAAAAGTTGAAAGTTTTTCCTCTAATAAATGGAAAAAGACAAAGATGCCCACTTTCACCACTCCTATTCAACAGGGTACTGCATGTCCTAGTCAGAGCAGTTAGGCAATATTTATTGCACTTAATGCCTACAAAAGAAAATAAGAAAGGTGTCAAATTAATAACTTCATCTTTCACCTTAAGAAACTAGTAAATGAAGAGCAAAGTGAACTCAAAGTAGGTAGAAGAATAAGTAGGTTTCAAATCAATGACTATACTTCTTCCTTAAAATGCTAGAAAAATAAGAGCAAAATAAACTCAAAGTAAGTAGAAGAAGTAAAATAATAAAGCTCAGATTAGGAATCAAATGAAATAGAAGAAAGAAAAAAACAGAAAATCAGGAAAATCAAAATCTGATTCTTTGAGAAGACTGATTAAAATTAATAAATTGCTAGCCAGACTTATCAAAAGGAAAAGAAAAATAAATTTTAAAATATCAGGAATGATAGAGAATGCATTATTAAAGATTCTATGGATATTAAAAAGGATAATAAAGGAATATTGTGAAAAGCTTTGTCAAAAAATCCAACAATTTAGGTGAAGTCAAAAAATTATTTGAAAGATGAAAACTGCCAAAGTTCATTCAAGAAAAAATAGAGAACATAAATAACTGTGTATCTATTGACTAAACTGAATTTGTAGTTTAAAATTCTCCTACGAAGAAAACTTCAGACTCAGGTAATTATACGATATACCAAACGTATAATACCTATTCTACATGAACCTTTCCAGAAAACTGAAAAGAAGGAAATACTTTCCAATTAATTTCATAAGGCCAGCCTTACTCTGCCCCCCAAAACATGAAAAGGACAATACAAGGAAAGAAAATTATAGAAAAATATACCACGTGAACTGGACAGAGGATAAAAATTCTAAACAAAACTTTAGCATTTCGAATCCAATAATATACAAAAAGCATAATATATTATGACCAATCATAGCATACTCCAAGAATGTAAGTTTGGTTTAACATTTGAAAATGATTCAAAATAATTTACTAAATTAAAAATCTAGAAGAGAAAAACCATATGATTATCTCAACAGACATGAAAAGCACTTGATAGCATTTAAAATAATTCACAATAAAAATTTCCAGCAAAGTAGGAATAGAAGGAAGCATCTTTGAACTGATAAAAGCCTTCAACCAGAAACTTACAGCTAACATTATTCTTTATGGTTAAATACCAATTGATTTTTCCCCCTCAACCCCCACCCCATCTAAGGTTAAGAAAAAGACGAGGATGTCTATTCCCAGCACTTCCATTCAACACTGTACTAAAGGGTCACAATAGGGCAAGAAAAAGAAATAAAAGGCATCTAGATGAGAAAGAAAGAAATAAAGCTGTTTTTAATTCACAGATGACATCATCTATGTAGAAAATCTGATTGAATCTACAGAAAAAGCTGCTACAGCTAATAAGTGCATCAAGCAAGATTGTATGATACAAGATCAATATATAAAAATCAATTGTATTCCATATATTAGCAATAAACAATGAGAAATTGAAATAAAAATACTTTTTGCAAAAGCATGAACAAATAGGAGTTACTTAAGAATAAATCTGACAAAAGATGTTCAAAGTCTATACTCTGGAAACTAAAAATCATTCCTGAAAGAAATTAATAAAAAGATTCCATAAAGGCTTTTATTAATTAAAACCATAAACAAATGGGAGGATATACTGAATTTATGGGTTGGAAGACTTGATAATGCTGTCACTTTTCTCCAACTTGATCTACAGATTCAGTGCAATCCAAGTCAGAATCCCAGTAGGCTTTTTGTTTTTGGTAGAAATAGACAAATCAAATCTGAAATTCATGTAGAAATGTGAAGGACATAGAAGAAGCAAATCAACTTTTAAAAATAAGAACACAATCAGAGGAGAAACAATATCTCATTTCAAGGCATATTATAAAACTATATTAATTAAGACAGTGTGATATTGATATCAGGATAGGCAAATAGAATATTGGTACATAACGGAGAGTCCAGAAACATAGACTCACACATATGTGGATGTATATGGGTTTTAAAAAATTTTTTTTCTAAATTTTTAAACGTTAAAATTCATCACTAACCATGTATGGATTTTGGACAAAGGTGCAAAGACAATACAATGAGAAAAGATTTTGTCTCTTCAACAAATGGTGCTGAAACAATTGTTTATAATGTGCAAATAAATATTTCAAATCACATCTCACAATAATTCAAAAATTAATTCCAAATGAACCATATACCTAAATTTAAAGCATGAGTCTATCAGGTTTCCAGGAGAAAATATATATATTAAAAAAAACCTTTTTGACCTTGGATTAAACAAATACTCCTTAGATACCATGCCAAAAGCATAATCCAATAAAAAACAAATTGATAAACAGAATGTCATCAAAATTAAGATGCCATACCTTTGAAAGATACTGTTAAGAGAATGACAATACAAGCCACAGATTAGAAGGAAATGTTTTTAATACATATATCTGATAAAGAACTTTATCAGAATATTAAAAACTCTCAAAACAAAATAAAAAAGTAATTAATGGGCTAAAAATTTGAATAGGCACTTCGCCGTGGAAGTTATATGGATAGCAAATAAGCACATGGAAAGATGCACAGCATCATGTGTCATCAGGGAAATGCAGATTAAAACCAGAAGGTGATATCATTTCACACTCATTAGAATGGCTGAAATTAAAAAGACTGCCCATGCCAAGTGTTGGCAAAAATGTGAGCAATTAGAACCCTCATAAACTGCTGATGGGAATATAAAATGGCACAACCAATTTGGAAAACAAACTTGATTTCTTCAAAAGCTAAACATTCATCTACCATATGATATAGTTATTCCACTCCTAGGTATTTACCCAAGAGTGAAGCCGTATATTCAAAAGTATACAAGACTTTGCAGCTCTCTTTGTAGTAGTCCCACATTGGGAACAACCTAGATATCCATCAATAGTTGAATGGGTAAAAAAATTATGATACAGCCAAATTATGGGACATTATTGACCTACAAAAACAAATCAACTATTGAAACATACTATAACAAGGATGAATATCCATGTAATAAATATGGATGAAAAAACTAGAAAGAAAACACTATCTACATCTGATTCCATTTATTGAAAATTCTGGAAAATGCATACTAATCTCTAGTGATGGAAAGAAAAATCAGTGATTATCCGGGAACAGGGTGGATTATGGGCAGGGAGGAGTAGAGTAAGGGATTGGAAAGGAGCAAGGACGCTTTTGAGAGTAATGGAGATCTTCATTATCTTGGTAGTTTCATGAATGCATGCATATACAAAACTTATAAAATTTGACTATATCCTGTGAGGATGGATAAAATAGAAATAATGACAAATCCCAAAGTCAATGAGGATGTAGGGCAATTGTAATTCATACATTGTTACAGTAATAGAAATTGAAAAAAATCATTTTGGAAAACTCCTCAGCAGTGTTTATCTACTATCAACTACTGCATACCTTGTCTTCATACTGCATATCCTATAACCCATTGATTTCACTTCTGGGCATATATAGCCAACAAAATCCGCCTTTTGTTGTTGTTGTTGAGATGGGGTCTTGCTTTGTCACCTACGCTGGAGTGTAGTGGCGCAATAACTGTTGTCTTCAATGGCTCACTGCCAACTCAGTCTTCCAGGGTCTCAAGTGATCCTCCTGCCTCAGCTTCCTGAGTAGCTGCGACTACAGGTACGTGCCACCATGCCTATATACTTTTTAAATTTATTTTTTTATAGAGACAGAATCTCACTATGTTGCCCTGGCTGAGGCTGATCTCAAACTCCCGGGTTCAAGTGATCTTCTCGCCCTGGTCCCCAAAAGTGCTGGGATTACAGGCATGAGCCATTGTGCCTGGCCTTGTTTACCTTTTTTAACCATGAAAATATATGTACAAGAATGTTTATAACAATGGTATTCATAATGATTAATGACTGAAAGCAGCCTATGTCTATGATCCATATAATAGATAAGTCAATTGTGATATGTTCACAACTATGAAATCTATTGATATGTGTAGCAACATAGATGAATCTTACGGATATAATGTTAAGCAATAGAAGCCAGTCACAATACATACTGTATATATTAGTTTTCCATTTCTGCTTTAACAAATTACCACAAACTAAGTGGTTTAAAACAACACAAATTCATTATCTTACAGTTCTAGAGTCAGAAGTCCAAAATCAGTTTTGGTGGGCTAAAATTAAGGTGTCAACAGTGTTCTGTTTCTTCTGCAGGTGGGAGGGAAGAATTCGTTTCCTTACCTTTCCCAGTTTCTAGGCTCCTGGCCCCTTCCGCCACCTTCAAAGCCTGCAGCATAGCATCTTCAATCACCTTCTCTCTCTCCCTCTCCTCCTTTTCAATATCTGCGCCTGTTGTCATCTCTCCTTCTTTAACTCTCCTGCCTCCTGCTTTCTTTCATACGGGCCCCTGTGATCACACCGAGCCCACCCAGACAATCCAAGGTAATTCCCCCATCTCAAGATTCTTAATGATTCTTAATCTAATCTACAGTCTGTTTTTGTTTTTGTTTTTGTTTTTGTTTTTTTTGCCATTTAAGGCAATATAGTCACAGGTTTCAATGATTAGGACTTGAGCATCTTTATTTGGGGTGGGAGAAAGGGCATTATTCTGCTTTACACACTATGATTCAATTTATATGAAGTTTAAAATAGGCTGTCTAGGGCCATACCACCCTGAACGCGCCCGATCTCGTCTGATCTCGGAAGCTAAGCAGGGCCTGGTTAGTACTTGGATGGGAGACCGCCTGGGAATACCGGGTGCTGTAGGCTTTCTTGTCTTTCTTGGCCGGGCGCGGTGGCTCAAGCCTGTAATCCCAGCACTTTGGGAGGCCGAGACGGGCAGATCACGAGGTCAGAAGATCGAGACCATCCTGGCTAACATGGTGAAACCCTGTCTCTACTAAAAAATACAAAAAAACTAGCCGGGCGAGGTGGCGGGTGCCTGTAGTCCCAGCTACTTGGGAGGTTGAGACAGGAGAATGGCCTAAACCCGGGAGGCGGAGCTTGCAGTGAGCTGAGATCGCGCCACTGCACTCCAGCCTGGGCGACAGAGCGAGACTCCGTCTCAAAAAAAAAAAAAAAAAAAATAGGCAAAACTAATCTATGGTGACAAAAGCCAGGACAGTAGTTACCTTCAGAAGCATCAACTGGTAGAACCAGAAAGGCATCTACTAGGATACCGAATATGTTTTATAACTGAGTAATTGTTTAATAGGTGTATACACATAAACCTACATATACTTAAAAATTTTGCACTTTATGTTATGCAAGTTATATCTGAATAAAAATAAACATAAATTAATAGAAATCCTGGAATAAAAAATAGATTAAATCTTGTAGAATATAGAACAGCTAAAAATACTTGAAGGACATGGACAGGTAAAAGTACTAGGGAAAAGTTAAATGACAAAAAAGACCAGTCCAGGAAAGGCAATATCTATTTATTAGAAATTCCATAAAGAAAAAAATTAAGAAGATACACATGTAGGAAGAAATATTAAAAGAAATAATAAGAAAATAATATCTCAGAGTTGAAGAAAGACAAGCTTTCATTGAGAGGATATCTGAGTGCTAAGCAGGATAACGACATGTGTCTTGATTATATATGAGCAGCTCAAGAATAAAAACCCTGAAAGCTTTCAAATAGAATAAGAGTATATTATCTATGAAAGTCCTACTGCCATCAGTAATATTGAATTTACAAGGCAATGAAGCATTACCTTTATATTCAGAAAGAAAATCATGTTGAATCAGAATTCTATACCTTGCAAAATAATCATTCCACGCAAATTTTTCTTAAAAAACAAACAAACAAAAAACAAGAGGCTGTAGTTCAGCAAAAGAAAGTGAGACAGTTCCAAGAAACTGTGGAGTTAGCTCGAGGTAAATATTCCAGCATGATGTTCATGCAGCAGATTAGAAATCAATTGATCCAAATTAGAGTACAAAGTCAGAGGGCTCCAAAACTGTTGTCTTCAATATGGAAGTGAACTCTGTTGAGCAAACACTGTGATTAAGAAGCAAGGGAATTCTTATGATATGTAGATGTTGTATCTCTTTTCTCAGTTACAAAAAGAAATGGAATTAAAAACTCTAATGGTCCAAGATGGCTGAATAGGAACAGCTCCAGTCTGCAGCTCCCAGCGTGATCAATGCAGAAGACAGGTGACTTCTGCATTTCCAACCGAGGTATCTGGTTCATCTCATTGACTGGTTGGACAGTGGGTGCAGCCCATGGAGGGCAAGTTAAAGCAGGGCGTGGCATCGCCTCACCTGGGAAATGCAAGGGGTCAGGGGATTTCCCTTTCCTAGCCAAGGGAAGCCATGACAGACTACCTGGAAAAACGGGACACTCCCACCCAAATACTGTGCTTTTCCAAGGTCTTAGCAACCAGCAGAGAAGGAGATTCTCTCCTGTGCCTGGCTTGGCGGGTCCCACACCCATGGAGCCTTGCTCACTGCTAGCACAGCAGTCTGAGATCAAACTGCAAGGTGGCAGCCTGGTTGGGGGAGGGGCATCTGCCATTTCTGAGTCTTGAGTAGGTAAACAAAGCAGCCTGGAAGCTCAAACTGGATGGAGCCCACTGCAGCTCAGCAAGGCCTATTGTCTCTAGATTCCACCTATGTGGGCAGGGCTTAGCGGAACAAAAGACAGCAGACAACTTCTGCAGACTTAAATGTCCCAGTCTGACAGCTCTGAAGAGAACAGTGGTTCTCCCAACATGGTGTTTGAGCTCTGAGAATGGACAGATTGCCTCCTCAACTAGGTCCCTGATTCTCATGCAGGCTAACTGAGAGACACCTCCCAGTAGGGCCAACAGACACCTCATATAAGCAGGTGCCCCTCTGGTAGGACACTTCCAGAGGAAGGATCAGCAATATTTGCTGTTCTGCAGCCTCCGCTGGTGTTACCCAGGCAGACAGGGTCTGGGGTGGACCTCCAGCAAACTCCAACAGACCTGCAGCTGACGGACCTGACTGTTGGAACGAAAATTAACAAACAGAAAGGAATAGCATCAACATCAACAAAAAGGACATCTACATCAAACCTCATCTGTAGGTCACCTACATCAAAGACCAAAGGTAGATAAAACCACAAAGATGGGGAGAAACCAGAGCAGGAAAGCTGAAAATTCTAAAAATCAGAGCGCTTCTTCTCCTCCAAAGGACAGAAGCTCCTCACCAGCAATGGAACAAAGCTGGGCAGAGAATGACTTTGACGAGTTGGCAGAAGTAGGTTTCAAAAGGTCAATAATAACAAACTTCTCTGAGCTAAAGGAGCATGTTCAAACTCATCTCAAGGAAGCTAAAAACCTTGAAAACAGGTTAGACGAATGGCTAACTAGAATAAACAGTGTAGAGAAGACCTTAAATGACCTGATGGAGCTGAAAACCATGGCATGAGAACTTCGTGATGCACGCACAGACTTCAATAACCAGTTCAGTCAAGTGAAAGAAAGGGTATCAGTGATTGAAGATCAAATTAATGAAATAAAGCGAGAAGACAAGGTTAGAGAGAAAAGAGTAAAAGGAAACGAACAAAGCCTCCAAGAAATATGGGACTATGTGAAAAGACCAAATCTATGTTTGATTGGTGTACCTGAAAGTGATGGGGAGAATGGAGTCAAGTTGGAAAACACTCTTCAGGATATTATCTGGGAGACCCTCCCCAACCTAGCAAGGCAGACTTTAAATCAACAAAGATCAAAAGAGACAAAGAAGGCCATTACATAATGGTTAAGGGATCAATTCAACAAGAAGAACTAACTATCCTAAATATATATGCACCCAATACAGGAGCACCCAGATTCATAAAGCAAGTCCTTAGAGACCTATAAAGAGACTTAGACTCCCACACAATAATAATGGGAGACTTTAACACTCCACTGTCAATATTAGACAGATCAACAAGAGAGAAGCTTAACAAGGATATCCAGGACTTGAAGTCAGTTCTGCACTAAGCAGACCTAATAGACATCTACTCTCCACACCAAATCAGCAGAATATACATTCTTCTCAGCACCACATTGCATTTATTCTAAAATTGACCACATAATTGGAAGTAAAGCACCCCTCAGCAAATGTAAAAGAACGGAAATCACAAGAAACTGTCCCTCAGACCACAGTGAAATCAAATTAGAACTCAGGGTTAAGAAACTCACTAAAACTGCACAATTGCATGGAAACTGCACAACTTGCTCCTGAATGACTACTGGGTCCATAATGAAATGAAGGCAGAAATAAAGATGTTCTTTGAAACCAGTGAGAACAAAGATAAAACATACCAGAATCTCTGGGACACATTTAAAACAATGTGTAGAGGGAAATTTATAGCACTAAATGCCCACAAGAGAAAGCAGGAAAGATCTAAAATCGACACCCTAACATCACAATTAAAAGAACTAGAGAAGCAAGAGCAAACACATTCAAAAGCTAGCAGAAGGCAAGAAATAACTAAGATCAGAGCAGAACTGAAAGAGATAGAGACACAAAAAACCCTTCAAAAAATCAATGAATCCAGGAGCTGGCTTTTTGAAAAGATCAACAAATTGATAGACTGCTAGCAAGACTAATAAAGAATAAAAGAGAGAAGAATCAAATAGACACCATAAAAAATGAAAAAGCGGATATCACCACTGATCCCACAGAAATACAAACCACCATCAGAGAATACTATAAACACCTCTACACAAATAAACTAGAAAATCTAGAAGAAATGGATAAATTCCTGGACACATATTTGGGACACATAGAATTGGGACAACCTCCCAAGACTATACCAGGAAGAAGTTGAATCTCTGAATAGATAAATAATGGGGTCTGAAATTGAAGCAATAATTAATAGCCTACCAACCAAAAAATGTCCAGGACCAGATGGATTCCCAGTTGAATTCAACCAGAGATACAAAGAGGAACTGGTACCATGCCTTTTGAAACCATTCCCATCAATAGAAAAAGAGGGAATCCTCCCTAACTCATTTTATGAGGCCAACATCATCCTCATACCAAAGCCTGGCAGAGACACTAGAAATATAAAAGAGAATTTTAGACCAATATCCCTGATGAATATTGATGCAAAAATCCTCAATAAAATACTGACAAACTGAATCCAGCAGCACATCAAAAAGCTTATCCACCATGATCAGGTCGACTTCATCCCTGGGATGCAAAGCTGGTTCAACATATGCCAATCAATAAACATAATCCAGCATATAAACAGAACCAAAGACAAAAACCACATGATTATTGCAATAGATGTAGAAAAGGTCTTCGACAAAATTCAACAGCACTTCATGCTAAAAACTCTTAATGAACTAGGAACTGATGGAATGTATCTTAAAATAATAAGAGCTATTTATGACAAACCCACAGCCAATATCATACTGAATGGACAAAAACTGGAAGCATTCCCTTTGAAAACCAGCACAAGACAAGGATGCCCTCTCTTACCACTCCTATTCAACATAGTGCTGGAAGTTCTGGCCAAGGCAGTCAGGCAAGAGAAAGAAGCAAAGGGTATTCAATTAGGAAAAGAGGAAGTCAAATTGTCCCTGTTTGCAGATGACATGATTGTCTATTTGGAAGACCCCATCGTCTCAGCCCAAAATCTCCTTAAGCTGATAAGCAACTTCAGCAAAGTCTCAGAATACAAAACCAACGTGCAAAAATCACAAGCATTCCTACACACCAATAACAGACAAACAGAGAGCCAAATCATGAGTGAACTCCCATTCACAATGGCTACAAAGAGAATAGAATACCTAGGAATACAACTTACAAGGGATGTGAAGTACCTCTTCAAGGAAAGCTACAAACCACTGCTCAACAAAATAAAAGAGGACATGAACAAATGGAAGAACATTCCATGCTCATGGATAGGAAGAATCAATATTGTGAAAATGGCCATATTGCCCAAGTAATTTATAGATTCAATGCCATCCCCATTTCTTCACAGAATTGGAAAAAACTACTTTAAAGTTCATATGGAACCAAAAAAGAGCCTGCATTGTCAAGACAATCCTAAGCAAAAAGAACAAAGCTGGAGGCATCATGCTACCTGACTTCAAACTATACTACAAGGCTACAGTAACTAAAACAGCATGGTAGTGGTACCAAAAGAGAGATATGGACCAATGGAACAGTATAGAGGCCTCAGAAATAACATCATACTATCTTATCTTTGACAAACCTGACAAAAACAAGAAATGGGGAAAGGATTCCCTATCTAATAAATGGTGCTGGGAAAACTGGCTAACCATATGTAGAAAGCTGAAGCTGGATCCCTTCCTTACACCTTATACAAAAATTAATTCAAGATGGATTAAAGACTTAAATGTTAGACCTAAAACCATAAAAACCCTAGAAGAAAACCTAGGCAATACCCTTCAGGACATAGGCACAGGCAAGGACTTCATGACTAAAACACCAAAAGCAATGGCAACAGAAGCCAAAATAGACCAATGGGATCTAATTAAACTAAAGAGCTTCTGCATGTCAAGTAAGCTACCATCAGCATGGACAGGCAACCTACAGAATGGGAGAAAATTTGGCAATCTACCCATCTGACAAAGGGCTAATATCCAGCATCTACAAAGAATTCAATCAAATTTACAAGAAAAAAACAAACAACCCCATCAAAAAGTGGGCAAAGCATATGAACAGACACTTCTCAAAAGAAGATATTTATGCAGCCAACAGACACATGAAAAAATGCTCATCATCACTCAGCATCAGAGAAATGCAAATCAAAACCACAATGAGATACCATCTAACACCAGTTAGAAAGGCGATCATTAAAAAGTCAGGAAACAACAGGTGCTGGAGAGGATATGGAGAAATAGGAACGCTTTTACACTCTTGGTGGAGTCTAAATTAGTTCAACCATCGTGGAAGACAGTGCATTAGTGGGTATACACCCAAAAGATTATAAATCATGCTACTATAAACACACATGCACATGTACATTTATTGCGGCACTATTCACAATAGCAAAGACTTGGAACAAACCCAAATGTCCATTAATGACAGACTGGATTAAGAAAATATGTCACATACACACCATGGAATACTACGCAGCCATAAAAAAGGATGAGTTCATGTCCTTTGCAGGCACATGGATGAAGCTGGAAACCATCATTCTCAGCAAATTATCACAAGGACAGAAAACCAAACACCGCATGTTCTTGCTCATAGGTGGGAATTGAACAATGAGATTACTTGGACACAGGCTGGGGAACATCAGACACCGGGTCCTGTTGAGGGGTGGGAGGCTGGGGGAGGAATAGCATTAGGAGAAATACTTAATGTAAATCACGAGTTGATGGGTGCAGCAAACCAACATGGCACATGTATACCTATGTATCAAACCTGCAGGTTGTGCACATGTAGCCTAGAACTTAAAGTATAATTTTTAAAAAATAGAAAAAAAAAGAAATATTATTTATTGGCTGTCAATTTTAAAATCTATAAGAGACAAATTCAAATTACTAGTATATTATTCTTACAATTGAAAAGAAGTGGTAAAACAGAATTCCAGGAAGGAGGAGGAACAGAGGTAGAGGACAGTACAAGAACATTAATTTCATCATTAAACACAAATTAGAGTATCAAGAGATACTGTCTAAAGTTGATTAAGCAATAAATAAAATTTAATGTGTATCTTTTAATCTAGTACAAGTAGTTCCCATTTCGCATGGTAACATGGGATCAAAAATTGACTGTGCATGCTTCAATTACAGAGTTTACTTTAATTATCAATGAAAAAAATGTGTTTGTTCCGTGATCTCTAAAAATTGTTGCCAAAACACTAAAAGCTCTCTTACTGTTGTTTATAAATGTATAGAGAAATAAAAATAGTAAAACTAATATTTATTCTATAATTTAAAACATTAGAAACATTTAAAGTGTTTTATTTATTTCTAAAGAACTATCAAGAGAAGTTTGAATGGTGCTTTACTTCTTAAAATGCAAAGTGAGAATCCTTTTGATGCCTAGGCAAATTGACATACTCCTTTCTAAGTTTGGATCAGCTCCTAATATCTTATCTTTTTTGCTTTCAATGTCTTAAAATATCTCTGAGAATTCCTTTAGTGTGAAGATTTTGCTGGGATGTTCTTCTGGGACATCTTCATCCTTTTCATCACAAAGACCTATTTGTATCCCTAAGTTGCCATCAAGTTCCACTGGCAGCATGTCTAGAGTTTCTTGAATGGCAGCAGTGTCATCATTCCTATAGTTAGCTATGTCTTCTATAACTCTGTTTATGTTTGATTTAAATTTAACCTCCAGTGTTACTACTTTCCATTTCCTGTTTTTCACTTTTGTCTTTTTTGGCCAATTCCTCTTCAATTATCCATTTTTGTAAAATGTCACATAGGAAGCTAGAAGGCAATACAGCTACTTGATTTACTGTCTGTGTGTTTTGCTGTCTTTGTGACCAATCAGACAGATTTTGAAAAAAGTTATCTAATTGGTTCCTAACCATAATGTACATTATGTAGTGATTAGTGGACTAAAGAGTAACGTCTATGTTTGTACTTTATGCAATTACTCCCAGGCAATATTTTAAAAACATTAACGTGAGTCTAGTTTAAAATTTCCTCTTGACCTTTCCAGTCAATTTCTTACCCTGTCCTTTGCACAATCAACCATAATTCTGAGTTCTATCACTATAAATTAGTTTTGTCTAACATTAAATGAATATAAATGGAATCATAATAAAGTGTTTACTCTTTTGTGCCTGACTTCTTTCGTTTAACATGCTATTTTTGAGAGTCATTCATATTGTTGTATGTATCAATGGTTCCTTATTGGTTATTGTCGAGTGATGCTGACATATAGTTTAAAAAATTTAAACATGTTCATAGTAAAACATTTAAGGAGTACAAAAGTAAAAAAGAAAATTTTTTGAACTCTCCCTTTTCCATTCTTAACAAGGGACCATTATTAGTAGTTGCTTGTCTAGACATTTTTTCTGCATGTACAGAGTATTTCTAATCTTAAAATAACCACGGACATATGACTAATGTTTATTTTCCTTATTCCTTTCAGGCAATAGCATAAACTCTTGATTAACGTATGTCATAATAGAGAGACTTACTGATATTTCCAAACCTCACACTTGACTCTATTATTTTCCATCTTAGTTATTTGCAACCAATTCTTTTAATTGGTTAGGCCAGACATCTTGTGATCATCTTTGACTCCTCCTTTTAGTTACTTCCTTGGCACATCTTTTCACTCTACCTTTAAATGTATCCAGAATCTGATTATTTCTCACCTTTTCCACTTCCACTACCCAGTAAAAGCCAACATTACTTTTCACCCAGATCATTGCAATCTCTTCCCAAAGCTCCTTCTTCCCTCTCTTTCCCTTTTTGGAGTAGTCCCCAGAGAGCTTCCAAGGTGATCATGTGAACACCTAAATTGGATCATGCTGCATCTGAGCACAAGACACTTCAAGGGCTTCCCATCCTACTCAGAGTAAAAGCCAAAGTCTTTACACTGTCCTACAAGACCTTAAACAATTTAACTCCCATAACTCTCTGATTTCATCTTCTATTGTTATTCTCCTCACATATTCTCCTCTCATAAGGTCCTCTTTAACTACACTGTTCTCTTTGCCATCCCTCAAAGACTCCAGAAATGCTTCTGCCATATATGCCCTCCCCTCCCAGTCCCCTGCCAGATACCAGAGGCTTACTCTCTGACCTCTTTTGTGTTTTACTGTGCTCAAATATCACCTTTTCAGTGTGGGCCATTCTTGACTACTTTGCTCAAAATTGCAACACCTTCCTCAGAATGTCCCATTCTCCTTCCCTGCTTTTCCTCCACACTACTCATCACTATCTAATAAACTATTTATTTCACTTATTTGCTTATTGTGTGTCTCCCTCCACTAAAATGTAAGATGTTCCATTCTACTTCCCTGCTTTTCCTCCATATTACTCATCACTATCTAATAAACTATTTATTTTACTTATTTGCTTATTATGTGTCTCCCTCCACTAAAATGTAAGATGTTCCATTCTACTTCCCTGCTTTTCCTCCATATTACTCATCAATATCTAATAAACTATTTATTTCACTTATTTGCTTATTGTGTGTCTCCCTCTACTAAAATGTAAGATCTGTGAATAGGGAGTTTTTTCTGTCTTATTTGCTGTCGTACTTAGAACAGTTCTTGGCGCTTAATAGGTACTCAACAAATATTTTTTAAAAGAATATGTGGTGATTAATTATGAAACAACTAGAAACTTCATGTGCAAGTTTTTCTTCAAACCGTCATTGGATTTTAGAGAGTTGTCCCTATATAAACTGTCTTATTTCTTGCGAGAATATATTACTTATGTGATTCCCTAGTGCTGACATTTGCACCATCACACACACTGTTGAGTTTTGTTCAGTTCAGTAAGCCTCAGGAAGAACAGAAACAAGATCAAGAGTCAACAAGATGTTCATACATAAACAATTTCTTTCCTTTCACTTATTTGAACTCTCACTTCTTCCCTTTATTTTGTTGAAATGGATTGGATTTGCAAGTTACATCCCTAGGATATTTTCCCCATTTTTCTAAGTCTGTAATTCTATTGATTGTCATAGGTGGACAAGGAAATTGCTTGGGACACTGGTTGTTGGGCCAGAATGACTTGTGAAATCTTCTAGACTTGTTGAATCTGAATTTTTTCAAGGTAGAGCTTTACAACCTCCAAGTTTGACAAATTTCCTAAATAGTTCTTAGGCAGCCAGCCTGGAACCTAGACATACACTGGTTTTGGAAAACATCACACTGTGGTCCTAATTCTCTCCTGTTAGAACTGCTACAGAATGAGACAATTGAAAGTAGTTAGGGATGTTCCCAAGATCCGTTAGTGTTTGATTTTCTAGATAAATACACGTGATTGATTTTTAAGAAATCAGAAACTTTGTAAGACACCAAGCCCAGATTTCAAAAGGAATACTTCCTGAAGGAAGATCTAATTACATAGAACACATAATTTTTGAGCAACTACTACAGAAGTCACAGCCCTAGTGATTTATATATGTTGTCTGTGTGGTCTGAACTTCTGAAGTTTACCATCCTGTGAATACAAATGTGGTAGAGTGGGCATGGGGATTTACAGGAAGAGAGTGGTCCCCTTGCCACTACTTTAGGCTTCACTTGGTCACCCACACCCAGAAAATTGGTTGTTCTGTCCTGAACAGATTTCCTACATGCAGTTCCTCCAGTACCCTTTTCTTACCACCCTCTAGACCAGCAGAGAACAGAAACCATCTCTACCCATGCACCCATGCCAAACTCCCTGTGTTCTTCTCCCCTTAGGACCTCTTCACTGAAAAACTCCTTCCTTCTCTTTCTTTCTCTGCCAATCAAATGCAGACATCCTTCAAATGCAAATAGATTGTATAGGAGGGTTCATAGACAGGATGTCACCATCAATCTAAAAGTATGCAATTCTCACTTCTGGCCAGCAAGAACACTCCCTTTCATCCAATTTAATACTTTGAGGGGATAGAGAAGGAAACCGAGGGTCAGAGAGGTTGGGAACCTTGGTCAAGTTCACCAACAGAGAAGGATCCTAACCCAGGGAGAGCAAATTCTTAAACCTAGCATTACATGATACAGCTCCTCTCCTCTGAAGAGAGATAGAAACTTGTTGATATAAAAAGTGATTAATAGGGCCTTTCCTTTCAACTTTAGCAGTACCTCATCACCACCTATGATTATTTCCTCATGAACTGATTACTGGCACTCAAGATTCAACTTCCCTGCCTCTGGTCTGAGGAGGAGAAGTCCCTGGTTGAGTTGCTCCTGCTATGTGGCAGAACATGAAGTTGTATCACTGTTTTCTTAAACAGAATCCCTCAGGGCCTTTCACTTCTTTTGGGTCAACTGCCTCACTTCTTCTGTTTACAGGGCTGCTTTTACCTGGAGTATCTAGCCTGCTCACCTTGGTTTCTTCAACTACCTTGCATTCAGTTTTTACTCTGCTGCTTAGCCTGGCTCAAAAGAAAGCAAAAGAGACCAGACTTCTGCCTGCTGGGATTCTGCCATGTTCTTCAATTCTCATTTGATCCTGTCTATTGGGACCATGACTCTATTAGGGCCACCAGCCTTGCTCTGAATTTTCCTGTTTTCCTCTCTTATACACAATTAATCATGAATTGAGTCCTTACTGCTTTGAGCTTTATTGCATTTCTGTTTTTGCAGTCTGATGCAGTCCAGTGCTTAAAGAGGCCAAGTTTGTATTTCTTCTTTGGCCTTTTTAACATCACAGACCAGAACATCACCTGAATTATCCCAAGCTTTAGGATTCTCTGATGACCATAAAATAGAAGGCAAGACCACCACCCCCCCAGGGAATAATTTAATAAATTTGAATTCCATTTGTACTTATATGACAAGGATACAGTTATGCATGTCAACAGAGATGTTACGAGACATGCCTCATTAGGCAATTTCATCATTGTGGGAACATCATAGAGTATGCTTACACAAACCTGGATGGTATACCCTACTATACACCATACAATATACTATAGCCTATTGCTGCTAGCTACAAACCTGTACAGCATGTTACTGTAGTGAATACTGTAGGCAAGTGTAACACAATGGTATTTGTGTATCTAAACATAGACAACGTAATGTGTTGTGCTACAATGTCACAATGGCTATGACTTCAGCAGTTGGAATTTTTCAGCTCCATTATAATCTTATGGGACCATTGTTTTGGAGGGGAATTCAACATTTTGTGAAAGATGGCATAAAAAGATAAAATAGAAATATAAACTTTAATTCTCAATATAAGGTCTGTCAAGTTCAAGACACTTTTGTAATCAATGATATCAGCCATTTAGTTCATCCCTAAAGAACTGGGAATTTAGCCATGTCAATGCAATGTTTTCACATTACTAACTGAAGAAAAATGAATGCTCCTTAAATATTTTTTTAAATTAGGAAACCAAAAGAAAGCAGAAGGAGACAAGACAAGAGTGTAAGGTGGATGACAAATGATTTCTCATCAAAATTCTCACAAAATTGCCCTTGTTTGGTAAGAGGAATAAGCAGGAGCATTGTCATGGTAGAGAAGGACTCTGGTAAAGGTTTCCTGATTGTTTACTGCTAAAGCTTTGGATACTTTCTCAAAACACCCTCATAAGTAGGTGTTATTTTTCCTTGGCCCTCCAGAAAGTCAACAAGCAAACTGTCTTGAGCAGCCCACAAAGCAGTTGCTGTGATGTTTACTCTTGACTACTCTACTTTTGCTTTGACTGGACCACTTCTACCTCTTGGTAGCCATGGCTTTGATTGTGCTGTGTCTTCAGGATTGTACTGGTAAAGCCATGTTTCATTTCTTGTTACAATTCTTCCAAGAAATGCTTGAGGATCTCAATCTCACTCCTTTAAAATTTGTATTGAAAGCTCTGCTCTTGTCTGCAGCTAATCTGGGTGCAATAGTCTTGGAACCCATCGAGTGGAAAGTTTGCTCAACTTTAATTTTTTAGACAGAATTGTGTAAGCTGAACTGACTGAGATGTCGATTGTATTTGCTATTGTTGTGCAGTTAATCATCAGTCTTCTTCAATTAGGGCACAAACAAGGTGAATTTTTTCCTCACAAATTCATGTGGATGGTCTGCTGCTGCAGGCTTCATCTTTAACATTGTCTCATCCCTTCCTAAAATGAGGTATGCATTTGTAAACTGCTGATTTCTTTGGGGCATTGTGCCCATAAACTTTTCATAAAGGAATAACAATTTCACCATTCTTCCACCCAAATTTCACCATAAATTTGGTGTTCATTTTTGCTCCAATTTTAACAGAACTCATGTTTTTCTGATAGAAGATCTTTTCAAACTGCGGTCTTATTATTTTCAGTTCCTCAAACTAGATACTATTTAGACATGTTATAACAAATTAGCACAAGTTTATTTGGTTACAAAAAATTGTCCATGCATAGTTTTTTCATAATACACATTGTCATAAATTTTTAAGACCCCTCATATATACAGTTGACTGAAATGTCATCACCTGGCACATGACTATAACTGCTTGTCTTAAAAAGGACTCTATTTTCTTTTATTTCCACTAAGTAATTAATTATACACTTAAATTTTTATATGTTGTATTATTCAGGGAGAAATGTGTTAGGATGAGTTAGGTTAGACTGCAGTAACACAAACAGCAAAGGCTTAGTAGTTCTTAATAATAAGTGTCTTTTGCCTGCTCATATTACAGGTCCATCACAGGTTGGCTGGGAACTCTGCACCATGCCTCCTTACTCACGAAAGCAAGCTGATGGAGCATCTACCGTCTTGAATGTTGCTGGCAGTCACAAAGGAAAACAGGTGCATTAGTCTGTTCTTATGCTGTTAATAAAGACATACCCAAGACTGGGTAATTTATAAAGGAAAGAGATTTACCTGACTCAAGTTTCACATGGCTAGGGAGACCTCAGGAAACTTACAACCGTGGTGGAAGGGGCACAAACATGTCCTTCTTAACAGGATGGCAGGAGGGAGAAGTGCTGTGCCAAAGGGTGAAAGCCCCTTATAAAACCATCAGATCTTGTGAGAACTCACTCACTATCAAGAGAACAGTAGCATGGGGGTAACTGCCCCCATGATTCAATTACCTCCCACTGGGTGCCTCCCATAACACGTGGGGATTATGGGAACTACAATTTAAGATGAGATTTGGGTGGGAACACAGCCAAACCATATCTTGTGCCCCTGGCCCCTCCCAAATCTCATGTCCTCACATTTCAAAACACAATCATGCCTCCCAAACAGTCCCCCAAAGTCTTAAATCATTCCAGCATTAACCCAAAGGTCCAAATCCAAAGTCTCATCTGAGACAAGGAAAGTCCCTTATACCTATGAGCCTGTAAAATCAAAAGCAAGTTAATTACTTCCAAGATACAATGAAGGGACAGGTGTTGGGTAAATACACCTATTTCAAATGGGAGAAATTGGCCTAAACAAAGGGATTACAGGCCCCATGCAAGTCTAAAATCCACTAGGGCAGACATTAACCCTTTAAGTTCCAAAATGATCTTCTTTGACTCCAAGTCTCACATCCAGGCCACACTGATGCAAGAGGTGGGTTCCCAGGGCCTTAGGCAGCTCCAACCCTGTGACTTTGCAGGGTGGATCCCCACTTCTGGCTGCTTTAATGGCTGGTGTTGAGTGTCTATGATTTTTCTAGGTGCATGATGCAAGCTTTCAGTGGATCTACTATTTTGGGGTCCTGAGGACAGTGGCCCTCTTCTCACAGCACCCTCTTCTCACAGTAGTGCCCCAGTGGGGACTCTGTGTGAGGGCTCCAATCCCACATTTCCCTTCCACACTGCCCTAGCAGATGTTTGCCATGAAGGTTCCACTCCTGCAGCAAACCTCTGCCTAGACATCCAGGCATTTCCATACATCCCCTGGAATCTAGGCGGAGGTTCCCAAACCTCAATTTTTGTCTTCTGCACACCCACAGGACCAACAGTGCATGAAACCTGCCAAGGCTTGGGACTTGCAACCTCTGAAGCAATGGCCTGAGCTGTACCTTGGCCCCTTTTAGCCATGGCTGGAGCAGATGCAGGGCACCATGTCCCAAGGCTGCATGGAGGAGGGGGACACTGAACCTGGTACATGAAAGCATTTTTCCCTCATAGGCCTCCAGGCCTGTGATGGGAGAGGCTGCCCTCAAAGTCTCTGACATGCCCTGGAGACATTTTCCCCATTGTGTTGGTGATGAATATTTGACCGCTTATTATTCATGCAAATTTCTGCAGCAGGCTTGAATTTGTCCCCAGAATATGGGTTTTTCTTTTCTATCACATCATCAGGCTGAAAATTTTCCAAACTTTTATGCTCTGTTTCCTCTTGAATGCTTTACACTTAGAAATTTCTTCTGACAGATACCCTAAATCATCTCTCACAAGTTCAAAGTTCCACAGATCTCTAGGGTAGGGGCAAAATGCCACCAGTCTCTTGCATAGTAAGAGTGACTTTTACTCCAGTTTCCAACAAGTTCCCCATCTATATCTGAGGCCACCTCAGTCTGGACTTCGTTGTCCATATCATTATCAGCATTTTGGTCAAAGCCATTCAACAAGTCTCTAGAAAGTTCCAAACTTTCCCACATCTTCCTGTCTTCTGAGCCCTCCAAGTCTCTAGGAAGTTCCAAACTTTCCCACATTTTCCTGTGTTCTTCTGAGCCCTCCAAACTGTTTCAACCTTTGCCTGTTACCCAGTTCCAAAGTCACTTCCACATTTTGGGGTATCTTTACAATAGCACCCTACTCCCAGTACCAATTTATTGTATTAATCCATTCTTATGCTGCTAATAAAGGCATACTTGAGACTGGGTAATTTTTAAAGGAAAGAGGTTTAATTGACTCACAGTTCTGCATGCCTGGGGAGGCCTTAGGAAACTTACAATAGTGGCGGAAGGGGAAGCAAACACATCTTCCTTCTCATGATGGCAGGAAGGAAAAGTGCTGAGCAAAGGAGAGAAAAGCCCCTTATAACATCATCAAATCTCCTGAGAGCTCACTTACTATCATGAGAACAGCAGCATGGAGGTAACTGTGCCCATGATTCAATTACCTCTTAGTGGGCTCCTCCCACAACATGTGGAGATTATGGGAACTGGAATTCAAGATGAGATTTGCGTAGGGACACAGCCAAACCACATCAAGAGGTTCTGACAAATGTGCCAGGTTCTTTAATTTTCCTTCTACAAGTGTGACATGTTACTGCCATCTACATTTTATTACCCAAGGAAGTCACAAAGCCACAACTAACCTAAAGGGGTCAAGAAAGTGTAATTCTATCATGTGTCTGAAAGTGGAGAAAGCCAGAAATACTTGGTGAGAAGCACCAACAACAACTACTGGGGGTTTGGGTAAGAACTAATATCCAAACTATGCAAAGAGTGTTAACACTGGTGAAAAAGTGAAAATGATTTTTTTTCAAGTTAGAAATAAGTAGTAAACTCTGATTCAGTGAGCATCTAATTGCTTCTCAACTCAGTTCCTTGAGAGTAGGGAATTTTTTCTAAATTGTCTTATTGACATGACATATAGCCTACATCAAACATACTCAACTTCATGATTTATTTGTTGTATGAAACCATTTTTTTTCAGGGAGAAAATAGATCATGCCAGCCCCTATGCCCACAATTGTGCTCAGAGAATAATAGCTATTTTTTTTACTGATTTCCCCTTGTGTTCTATGGCTATATGTTTTGGCTGAGACTAGCTATTTGTTCAACATAACTGTTTTCTCATTTTCTAGGACACACAACTAGATAAGACAGTCAGGTATGGCCATGTGACTGAGTTCTAGAATTATAATGAGAGTGAGAGTGATGTGTACCATATCCAGGCTGGGCTACTTTATCCTCCTGTACATGATTTTCAGTGCTCTTTCTCCTTGTATTAACCGAATGCAGGCAAATATGGTGACCTCAAAAGCCATGTGTGAGAATAGCAGAGCCAAGATAGAAGAAGCCTGGATCCTTCAATCATTACTTTGAGAGAAAAGCCATTTGCCAATCAGAAACAGCCATTTTGGATTTTTCTTCAATAAGAAAGAAACTTCTTTTTAAAATAATTATAATTGAGATGGGGTCTTGCTATGTTGACCAGGCTAGTCTCGAACTTCTGGCTTCAAGCAATCCTCCCATCTCAGCCCCCTAAAGTGCTGGGATTACAGGCACGAGCCACTACAACAGTCCCAAGAAAGAAACTTCTAACATATGTGAGCCATTATTCTTTTTCCTTGGACTGTTAAAGGAGCCAACATTTCCTGAACTGATACAGATGTCTTTGATGAGCTCTTGGCGAGCTGGTGGAGAGGCCCTCTTTTTTTTTTTTTTTTTTTTTTTTTGAGATGGAGTCTCGCTCTGTCGCCCAGGCTGAAGTGCAGTGGTGCAATCTTGGCTCATGCAACCTCTGCCTCCTGGGTTCAAGCAATTCTTCTGCCTCAGCCTCCCCAGTAGCTGGGATTTCAGGCACCCGCCACCACGCCTGGCTATTTTTGTATTTTAGTAGATGGGGTTTCACCATGTTGGTCAGGCTGGTTTTGAACTCCTGGCCTCAAATGATCCACTTGCCTCGGCCTCCCAAAGTGCTGGGATTACAGGCTTGAGGCATCTCACCCAGCTGGAGAGGCCCTTTGAGGAGAAAATTTGCCCCCAGATTTTGGCAGAAGGTTCTACAAGAAAAGGGTGGTAGGAGAGGAAAGCAAGAAAAAAAGCAGGAGTCCTCTCTTAGAGATGGAGAGTCAGCCCCTGGCCAACTCCATCCCTGTGGAGAGAGCTGATGCTATGGGGTGAGGAGTAGGATTCTTCTCATGTCTGTGTGAACAGATAGAGTCTTAGCCAATCTGGAGAGCCCCAGTGCCCTAATGGTGGTGAGCTGAGGGCAGTATGCAAGTAGATGGCAGCCACAGGAAATGTGAGAAATACCTTCAAATTTTCTCTGCCACATGCTGGAAATCCCCATTAGGGAGTTCCTCTGAATTTTGGCATTGATTCCAGAAGATTCTATTGAATTATATGCAAATTATCAAACAGCATAACTAATAAACCCCAAAGCATGTTTTAACTTACAGGCAATGTCTGCAATATAAGAAAGCGAGGGATGAAGTGGGACAAGACTGGGCAAGCATATCTAGGAACCTCTGTTTCAGTCCTGGCATGACCAGCTTGAACTGTTTCCTAACTTCCTCTTTTCACTCTGTTATTTCCTTAGAAGGCAACACATCTAGAGATTCAGCTCAGATGTCATCTCCTTGAAGGTTTCCCTGACCCCCGCCTAGGATAGGTACCCTGGCAGATTGGACTCCTCCTCTATTCTCCCACAGGGGAGCATGCAGTGCCGCACCATGGCTGTGTGTCTCCACAACTGGACTGGATATTCTCAGAAGCAGGAGCTATGTCTTACTCACTGTTGAATCTCCAGCGTGTGGCCCAGGGTCTGGCTTACCAAAGGTGCGTTGAATACATTAGCAACCTATTTTGCTGGGAGGTTTGTGTCCCACATGAAAAAGGGATTATGGCAATCTCCATCTCAAAAGACAGGATCTGAGCTGGGACCTAAAGAAAGGGAAGTGAAGAGGGGAGAGGAATTCCAAGTAGAGGACACCAAATGAGCTGGGCCCTTGTAAGACTGGATCTGGAACAGCCTTCACAGGAAAGTGCAGTGACCTAGAAGCCCCTTGAATTTTAGGTGGCATAGACCTCTCTCAAGGTTTCTCCATGCAGACAATGGGAAGAGACTGGTGGAAACAGAATCTTACACTATTGGCCACAGGAATGCCCTGTCACCTCTGGAGCTGTCTGGCTGCTGTCCTGAGGCTTAGGCTGTCATCAGTAATGGCAATGTCCATGGAATAAAAATAAATAAATAAATAAAGTTATATTAATATCTGCTCCATTAGAAACACAGGAAATAAATTAATATTGGCCAAATGGGAAAAGAAAAAGTCAATAGGGAAAGAAATACTATTTTTAATCTTCTGAGGTTTTTATAAACAACAGAGAGGGGAAAAAAATACAAACCATGGGAAAGGATCTGCCATCATCCTTTTAACCTTTATTTATTATCACTCATTCTACATCATCCTGAACTGCATGATAATTTAAAATTTCATTTTAATTTCAATGTATCGTATAATTCAACCTAGCCTTTTACAGGATTTTTTTTTTGGCTGAAAACTTTTTAAATGTCTCAGAAGGAAATGTAACCAGGGGGAGGGAAGGTAAGAAGTCCTGTAACCTTCTAGAGTAGCCATTTAATTTCTGAGATTAAAAGTTCTGTGCAAAAATATGATAACACTAAAAGCAACAAGTATGAACAATGTGAATGTTCCTTAATGACGTGCCGAATCATGTAGTGTGTCTAAGGCTTGGCTTTCTCTGTGTGTCCTCTGTGTTTCTACTTAAATTCAAATTATTTTAACCATTTTGGTTGTTTTAGGAGAATATGCCTTCGTTCGTTTCGCTATGGTATGTTCTGAGACAATGGATTCTCCTTTCTCAGACTTGTCCTGTAGATCCTACCTGAGAGGTTTTAGAGTTTAGGAAAATATTCATATTAGTAGCTAGCATTTATTGAGCACGTACTTTGTATCAGACATCAAGTTAAGTGCCACAAATGCCCTTTGTTAATTAATTCTCCCTGCCTTGTGAGATGGAGGGTATTATTGTTCACATTTTATAGAAGAAAACTGAAGCTCAGATTGGTTGAGAAAATGCCCAAGGTCACAGAGCTAGGAAGTAGTAGAGGAGTGAGCCCAAGCCCAGAAGATGCCCAGTACTGTGCTTTTAGACTCATTAAAAGGAGGGTAATTAATGAGATGTACCAGAAGGTTCCTGGCTTCCTTTCTCACATTGCCCCACCCAGGATCCTGCATGAGAGATCCCACTCTATCGCAGCTCTCTTGAGAGATCTAGAATATTTTTCCAAGCGAATATCTTACTGAGAAGCAGCATCCTCTGTGTGACCCCTGGCTTTGGAGCAAGGCTGGAGCTTTGACACAGTCAGCAAGGCTTTACTTTACTTGACAGCCTCCATTTTGGGTTTGGCCCTGGTCTTATGCTATTGGCTGTAAGCAAATCTGAGTTGGCCTCTGGTTGCTTTTGCCTGAGAGATGTGCCGAGATCATCTGTCTATTGAATGTGTTCATTCATTCATTTATTCGCTTAGTCACTATGTTAGGGCAGGTTAGATTATACCAAAGTAACGACAATACCTCCTCTCCAGAGCTTAGGGGTATAAAATAGAAAAAAATTATTTCTCTGTGATAAATTTTCAATATGAGGTGTCAGAGGTCATTTGCTCAAGTTTCACCTTGACGTGTGCTTCCTTGAGATGCAGGGACGGGAACATGCAGCCAGGGGAAGGGAACATAATGAATCATGCACTATCTCTTAAGGGTTCCGTTTAGAAATGATGTGTGTCACTGCTACGTACATCTCATTGACAAAAGCAAATGAGATGACCAAATGTATCTGGAAGGACGTGAGCCGGAGTGTTCGTGAATAGCCTGGATGATGGCCATGGCACTGTTCTAGGCAATGTGGATACTGTAAAAAATCTTCATACTAGTGGGGCAGGTAGTTAACAAACCTGGGAATAAACATAGAGTACAATTTTAAACATAGAGTACAATTTTATGCTGAATTAAGTGCTGTGGAAAATTAAAGGAAGAGTAAAGAGGGATGGAGGCAATGTGTAGAGGAAACTTTTTTAGATAAGGTATTCAGGAAAGACCTCTCTGAGACATGGCATTTGAGCTAATAATTAAAGTGAAGAAAAAGAGATACAAAAAGATCTAGATAGAAGAACATTTTGGGAAGAAGGAACAGCATGTGCAAAGGTCCTGAGGTGGGAATGGGCTTCACATGTTAGAAGGCCAGCAGGCTGAAGTGTAGTGAGGGACGGGAGGGTGGCTGCTGCTGAGGGCAGGGAGGAGCCAGCTCACGGGAGCCTTGGAGGCTATGATAAGGACTGTGAATGTAATTGGTGGGTTTTTAAACAAAGGAGCAGCATGACTTAATTTACACTTTTAAAAAGATCATTTGGCTGTTCTGAGAAGAAATTGTAGGGGGTGATGATATGAGCAAGGAGACCACTCAGAAGGCTACCGTCAGCCTTGTGTCCTCTTCTCCAGCCTGGGAAACCAGAGAAGCAGAGAAAAGTGCCCATGGTTTGGACCTTTGTGCCCCTCAGAGCTGTTCTCCTTACCCTTCACTGGGTCATCCACACAGGTGAGGCCTGGCTTGGGGAGATTCTTCCTAAGAGATGCATGTTTTCTGCCTATGGCTCAACCAAGAATTTGCAAGGAAGAATGGCACTCAGACTCAAGATCTCATTCCCTAATTCAAGAATAGAGAAGACATGGCTGTGGGGTTGAACTGAGGCCCGTGGACTCTGTTTATGGTGGCTGAGAGCCACCCCCATGTTTGATTGCCACAGGTCTTCTCTATAAACATAACTGAAAAATAAACTCCTCGCCTCATAAACAAAATGTTATTTCAAAAACTCCTAAACATTAATTTGCTTAAGGCTGCCCTGTTGCAGACCATGTGTTTTGCTTGATGCTTTGGCACAAGAGATGGGCAGAAGTTGCCTCATATATTTGTGTCAGGCTTCATTGGCAGTGGTGTTTGTCAGGGACTGCTTAAGTGACAGCCACAAAACACCTGACTGTATACCTAGAATTACCTATTATGGCAGGGCAGCTCACGTCTCTATCTGCCATCAGTGATTTGTATGTTTTAGCTGAAATGGGCATGAAACAAATCTGGAAGGAAGCAGATATCCAAATTAGTTCTCCAACCAACCTTTCACAATGGAAACAGGCGTCTTCTCTGGAAGTTTTTGTGTGGCAAGTTTACCTGGGGCATTTGTTTGCTGTCTCTATTCTTTCCTCTGCCCAAGTATAAGCACTTAGGCATAGTTAAGCCCAGGGGAAGGGGCCTAATTCAGGCATTGCAAATGATTTTCAATTAGAGAGGATTCATTTCTGTTATTTCTGAATCTAGCCCAAATTGGCATTCAATCCTCAAGACCAGAAAAGAGAAATAGATAAACTTCCTTAACATTTGTCCAAAACCCAATTTGACATTTTCTTGGATTAAATATGAATTATTATGGAAATTTAAAACAATGCATTAAAATAAAGGAGCATGAGAAGACAGCACATTTATAACCCTGCCACTTTTAAAAGCATATTGGCATGAATGCAGTACCTATTTAGATTTTAATTTTATTTTTTGAGTAGGTAACATTTTTACATGCTTTAAAAATAAAAATATTTGTATATATCTGCAGCAATAACAATAAGAGATAGTTTTTTTTTTTTTTTTTTAACTTCTCATTTTGGGATCACTTTAGATTGGTAAAGAGTTGCAAAGATAGTACAGAGGTCCCAATATACCATTCACCCAGTTTCCCTTAAAATGAACATCTTACATAACCACAGGAAATTTGTCAAAATTAAGAAATTAACATTGGTACAATACTACTAACTAAAGACTTTATTCAGATTTCACCAATGCTTCTACTCACGTCTTTTTGTCTGTTTCAAGATTCAATCCAGGATATCACATGGATTTAGTTGGCATGTCTCTTTAGTTTTCTCTTCTCTGTGACAAGTTGCTCCGTATTTTGGTGTTTGCTGTGACTCTAACAGTTTTGAAGAATATTGGTCAGATATTCTGCAGAACGTCCCTCGATTGGGGTCTATCTTATGTTTTCTTGTTATTAGACTGGGGTTGCAGTTTTTGAAAAGTGCATCACAGAGATAAGGTGCCCCTCTCATTGCACCATATCAGAGGTATGTGACATGCTAAAACTGATCACTTGGTTAAGGTAGTGTTTGTGGTCTTCCAGATTTCTCCAACGTAAAGCTGTTATTTTTCCATTTCCATAATCTATGATTTGGACACAGGTCATTAACACTAGTCTCACACTTTACAAGAGGGAAATTCTACCTCCTGGAGAGGGAACTTTCTACATGTATTACTTGGAATTCTTCTGTAAGGAAAATGTATCACTTAGTCTCTCGTTTATTTATTCGATCATTTGTTTATATCAATATGGACTCATGGATATTTACTTTATTATGGGGGTTATAATTCAATACTATTGTAATTAATTTTCTAACTCAAATTGTTCCATCTTTGGCCTTTGGCAGCTCTTTTTAATTGGTTCCGTGGTCCTGTTGACTTGGCCCCATCCTTTGATTTTTGTTTTCTTCCTTTGATTGCTTTCTTGGTTTCTGACTCAATGAAATGCTCCAGGCTGATCTTGGAGTTTCCCTCCCTCAGCCATAGAATCAGCCATTTCTCCAAAGAGCCCTGGTTCCTTTCACTAAAGAATGGTATTTAGAGGCTGGGTGTGGTGGCTTACGCCTGTAATCCCAGGACTTCGAGAGGCCGAGGCAGGCAGGAGGATTACTGGAGCCCAAGAGTTCGTCGAGATCAGACTGGACAATAGAGGGAGGCCCCATTTCTAAAAAAATAATAATAATAATAAGCTGGGCATGGAGGTGGGCACCTGTAGTCCTGCTACTGAGAAGGCTGAGGTGGGACGATTGCTTGAGCCCAGGAGGACAAGGCCGCAGTGAGCTGTGATCATGCCACTGTACTCCAGCTTAGATGACAGAGTGAGACTGTATCTCCAAACAAAAGGCATAAAGAATAACATTTAGAAATCAAAACCTGGGCAGTGGTGTGCCTCTTGCTAGTGGGGCGTCAGTGTTTCTGGTTCTACTCAGTGAACAGAGCTAGGAAATAACCCATGTATAATATATAAATCTATACCTCTCTCACTCTTAAAACAACCAGGAGTTCATACTCACATCTCTGATTCTAACCTACAGGAGAGATGGTCCAGAGTCCATCTCTGACTCTAATCCACAAGATTTATCGTAGTCTTCCACTCTTGCTTATTTGTAATTTCTTTCTACGATAGTAAATTGGCTCCTATTATCTACAATGTATTTATTTTGTTCAACCCAGCATATACTAAGTTTCAGGATTGCTAACCTATATGCTGCTGAGAAATAAATTTATCAACTGGAATAGTAGTGTTTACACATAATTCCTTTGTCTCTGGCCTTAGTATACAGCTCACACACCACTTTCCAAGCTACTTAGGTCAGCTCCTTTTAACTCTCCTCTTTTCAGTGAGGTTATGTCATACATTGATACTACGGTTAGATTCATTTGTCTCAGTCTGCATTCCACCCTGGGATCCCTTAACTTTCTGCTTTAGTGTTTTTTAAATTAGCATACAGTAAAGTTCATACTGTATCGTGTACAGTTCTGTGAGTTTTGACAAATACCTCCCCCACCCCACGACCCTACGGAGCCTACATGCCTTTGTGTGGCCCTTTGTAATCAGCCCTTCCCTCTCCCCCAAACGACCACTGATTTGTTTTCCATCCCTAGATTTTTATATATACTTATCACTTTTCTTCCACATTATTTTAAAATTCAGGTAGCTCCTTGTTAGATAGCTCCTTGTTAGCTAGATGGACTTAGATACATCATAGTCCACATCTTCTCAATATTGAATGTGTTAAGGGACACCCATCTGCAGTAAGCAAACAGCATAATGTAGGCTGTGGAGTCACATTGCTTGGGCACATGCCAGCTCCAATATTTACTAACTGTAGGACGGTGATCAGGTTGCTTAACATTTAAATGTCTTAGTTTCTTTTTTTCTAAAGTGAGGATAATAATAATAATAAATAATCATAATACCTCTTTTATAAGATTGTTTGGGAAAAAAATGGATTGATACATGTAAAGTTCTTAGAATGGGGCCTAGAACATAGCAGGCACTCCAAAAATGTTAGTTGTTATTATTATCATCATTATTATTAATAATCTATATGCTGAGTCACCTTGTTAAAAATGAAAAAAATCTTCTTTATTAAGCAGTTCATCCACTAAATTATAAGTAGAAAATCTGGGGATTGGGGAATGGAAACTTTATTTTCTTTCCTGCTGATTGCTACTTCTCTTTTCTTTACAGTTTAACTCTTGCTCACTACACAGACAGCACACAGATGCAAGAATTTATTCATGAGTTAGCACTGTAATGGCAACCAAATTTCTTTTTACTTGCTACTGCTAGCACATGGTAGATACTCAACACCTAATTGCAATATCAATGAATGGGACCTCCCTGTGTGCTGATGGTCCTTGGAAATACAAAGCTGAATGAGTTCTAGTCCTTCAGTTGAGCAAGCAAGACAGGCAAGCAAGTGCTATGACCAATGCCTCCACTTCCTAGAGGTATGTCTGGCTGGCTTTTTCTGAGTGGGAAGCAAAGTCAGCACTTGGAGACAGGTCTCCAAAGAGGATTAGAAAGCTTCTATGTGGAAAAGATGGGAAAAGGCATTCTAGGTAAGCATATGGAGGCTTGAGAGATCTCAGTATGTTCTGAGAATGATGAATAGATGATGTGGCTGAGAGTGGAACGCTTGGTAATAGGAGGCAGGAGCTGAGGCCAGTGTGGAGGCCAGGGCCAGATCTTGATGGTTCTTATGTTTTAGGCTGAGGAGCTTAGACTCTCTTCTCAGGGGAGTGGAAGCCATGGAAGACTTTTGAGCAATGGAGTAGAAAGGTCAGGTTTGTGTTCAGTGGATCAGTGAGGCTGCAGTAATGAAAATGTAAGAGGTGGCAGGCGGCATTTCAGAAGCAGAGAGTCCAACTGGAAGCCATTGGAGATATCTAGGAGAAAGACGGCTGTGGTCTGAACTGGAACAGTGGGAGGGAGAATGGAAGGGAGGGGGTAGTGGAAAGACATTTTTATGGTAAAATTGACAGCATTTTGAGATTAATTGTATACAGAAGACTGAGGACAGAAAGGAGTAGAGAAAGTGACAACCAGTGTGACTACTTAGGTAAACTACTGGTTGGTATACTCATTCCTGGACATAAGACTTAGGTCTGGATGAATAGGTTTTGGGGTGAAAGTAGGAGTGAAAGAATGAATTCAGGTACACACAGACATAAACATTGCACACACATATGCACAGGTAATGCATACACACCATTCATCCACCAATAATTAGTGACATTACAACAGGAAACACAGAATCAAAAGTGATAAGAGAAGTTGTATGTGTGCTTGAAATGAACATAAGAAAAGGATGTGTCTTCCCAGGAAGGTTTAGATTGGGTTGGGGCCAGGAAAGTGACTAGGTGCCTAGTCACTGGGTTGTGGGGTGACCTAGCCCTGCTTTGTCTTCAGTCACCTCTGATTAGCATGGCATTTTCCCTCTAATGGTGACTTTCAATGATAAAATAACATCCTTTGTGTATGGATATGACACTGCTGCCCATTGCCCACAGGAGAGGCCCCCTGAGTCTCTGTCATCCTTCAGATGGTGAAATTTTCACAGCAGCAACTGGTCTGGACTACAGGTACAGCCACAGACCATGGAGCAGAAGGAAACTGTGGACTGGTCCCCATAAGAATGGAGGCCCTGCGACCTTCCCCTTGTCAGTGATGCTCTAATCTGTAGAACAAACCAGCAGCACCAAGCAGAAGGTGCTTTTTACTCCAGTCACTGCCTATTTTGCTGAAATAGCATGCTCTGTGATATAATGTTGAAATGAAATACTAGATTCAGAAGAAAGGTCCTATGTTATGGAAAGGCAACTCAAAGCACAGAAGCAAAGAGAATGAGGCCTTCATCCTGGCACCTTGAGGGGAACAGGGAGGCCTAGACCTTTAACTGTGCTGGGTACCCCTTGCCTATCACTGTACACGTGCATTGCGGGGCAGATGCAGGTCGATCTAACCCAGTGCTGCCAGAAATATAATAGGATGGCTTCATGTCAAGCAAAGAGGCACGTTTATTACATAGAATTTCTTGCTCCAAGCTGCAAATGAGAAAAATCCTCTAATCTCACTCAATTTTAATCCTGGATTAAGGCAGATTTGTTAGTAAAACACTAGTAAAATCAAGAATAGTTTGCAATTATCTTTAACTTCTATTACTTACATTACAATATATAGTTTTAAAAATACACACAGACGAAGTAAAGTATGTTTCAAATTCCTTGCACCCTTGAAGAAAGAGTTCAGAGAAGTTAAGAGTTCTAATGATAAAGCCACTACTAGAAAACTCAAGGAAGAGAAGGAAAGAGAGCAGAAGAGAATGGCTCAATTAGGATAATATTTTCAATTTTTATGTAAACAGGCTAATCCAAATCAGAAAGATGACCTGAAACAGTGTTGGCGGAGGGTAATGCTGAGTTTGTTGGGATGAGTGTAGTGTATGCTGAACTCAGACACAGTTATGCTGACCCAGGTCCTCCCTCCCACCTAAAGGGACAGCAGCATTATCTATGCAGACAAGTGTTTCTGAGGCAAGGCAGGGAGGATAAGCTGTCCTCATGCATCAGCTCTGTACATAGAACTCAGCCAGAAGGACCATCACATACCTGATGAATCTGTGAAACCCTGAAGGAGACAGCCATGGTTAGACTATTCTCAAATAGTCTGCAGCTCCAGGAAATGCCTCAAGTAGCTACTTCTTTTCTTATTTCTAGAAGCTGGGTTGCTGTTTGTGCCAAGGCAGTGCCAATTGGAGGGCAAAGAAGCCTTGCTCCTCTGAATCCCTGTGAGGGCACTTGGGTAGCACTCATCTTTGAGAACTCATCAGTTTCCAAACATGCTTTCTGTGTAAACTTCTCCACTTTCATTTGCACTTTGCTTTAAATTTAGTTGTGCCCATCTCCTCCTTCTCTGGAAGTGCCCCCTGGAGCTTCTCTCTTCACTGAGGACTGGTGTGGGAGGTGGGGAGGGTGCAGAGAAACAGCTATTCACAGCCATCCACAAGCGGGACCCAGCTCACATATACGTTTTGTTTGTTAGCGTAGAGTTAGCTTAGACAACGTTGTGGGGAAAAGAATACACTTCACATAACAACCCAGATTTATGGCTCCTGAAAAATTTGAGAGCTGTGGTAACCCCGGGCTGTGTTCCCACTGGGCAGCAATCTTCAGAAGGGCAGAGGCAGCTTCTTGTTGGATCACGTGATGTGCACACATTTGGCACAGTCTGGTCACACCACTCCCTGCTTTCCACTCATCACTGAGGTGAGTGTCAATGTCACTGAATGCTCTCCTAGTGCTGTTGTTCACCTTATAGAAAGAAGAAATGAACTCTTTCTTGTTCCCATGTTTCTCTCAAGGAAATAATAGACCACTAAGTCTGCATGCCTCTTACCATGCTTCCCTCATTTATGGTACTTGTCTGGCTCCTGTCAATATCTGTTTTTGTAATTCCTACAAGTCTAGGCATGTACCTGGCTGAGAATCTGAGCTCTTTGGGAATTAGCAATACCAACCATAAGAGCACACATATTTCTCTTGGCTCAAACTGCCAAGTTTCAGTTAGGAGCCATCACTTTCTCCCATCTCTCCATTTCCATCACCAGCTCTAGCAGTTGGCTCTCTTTTCAGAGCCATTTTCGCGAGAAAAAAAAAATCACTTCTTTAGGGTTATCACGGCCTGGACTTGGAGTAGAGCCGGACTGTGGACTGCAATTTGTGGGCAGCAGCTGGGCTCGCTCATGGGCTTGGTGACTGGGCACTGCCACCTTCATACAGAACAGGGTTCACTGTTACAGAACCTGTATCTCAAATTTGGACAAAATCATGGAACTCTGGGGACACTAACTTGTCCAAATCATAAATGTTAAATCCACAAAGCTCCATGATATAATTGTGGGGAATAATTTCCTGGAATTCAGGCATAGCTTTAGGAAGTCCAGAACACCTCGAAATTCTATACAAAATGTCATGTTACTAAGAGGATGTGTTTTTTGCTGATGAGATGGTTGATAACTTTCATTAGACTTTCAGAATACTCTAAGTTTCAAAAGAGTTAATGACTATTAGTGTTTTGTGTGTATTTTCACCCCTTCTTGTTCCCCCAAATTTAAGGTTATTTGCAAAATTGTCTACAACATTAAAGTTATAATAAATTACATCCAAGTATTAAAAATGAGGGCTGGTTCAACTGATATGGCTGGTTGGAATAAAAACTCCTTACCTCTGACCCTGTCATATGTCTCCCTGTGTCATTCATTATTCATGACCACTGGGGTGCTGGTGCATCCAGGCTATGGTTCCCAGCAGGTTCTTAAAGGAGAAATGACTTTGGGAAGGCCTCACATCTCTGAAGCATATTGGAGAGAGGAGAACGAGTTGACAATTCTTTCTCAGAAGCAAAACTGGGAAATCATGTACACGCACAGGTATAGGTATGTTTATGTGTGCATACAATTGTAATTAGGTGTGCAGAAGAGTATATATGTATGAGTTTGAAAATATGAGTGCCTGTATATGGTAATGTGCACACAACTACATCAACTACATATGTGGGTGAGCTTCATTATGTGTTTGTGTTCAGGTTTTAGTGTACTTACCGGTGTGTCACAGTCCATAAATATACAGAATATTGAGGATGAGAAAAGGCAAGGCCTAGGAGAAGCATAATAAGTAAAGAGAGGAGGGAAAACTTCCCTGGAAATATTTTTAAAGTAATAAGGAGCATAAACAATATTTCCAGATATCTTCAAGGAGCTAAATATATATGTGAGTTCTACTGGTGATAAAGTAACAGGTACTGCTAATACTACTACAGTTTGTTCCCTACATTAATAATAGAAGGGAACAATAAATTTCAGTTTCAGCTAGTAAAAATGAAGATGTAAAATTTTCCATTAAAAATTGTGAACCCTCTGAAATTAAGTCACAGCCCTTGTTTAAGTGCCCATTGACCCTGTGTTAAGAAACCCTGATTGAGACAGTCACGACTAACATTATAAAGGAAAATATGGAATAGAATGGAAAACATCAGAAAATATTCCACATAGGAAGAAGAAGTATTACACGAATATATTGTTTCAGTTGCTAGGTGGGTGTGTATGTGTGCGTCCGTGTGCGTGTGCGTGTGCGTGTGTGTGTGTTGGGTCATGATGTGAAAATAGGCAAAACAGGAAAACATTATGCCAGGTAAATAAATCCTAAACCTCTTGGAATGTCAGCAGCTACAGGAGGCACCTGACTGGGGTTCTGTTGTAGAAAGCCTTTTTCTGATAGCTGTAAGAAGGATGGACCAGACTTGGGTGAGGCAGAAGGAAGGCAGCAGTTAAGAGCTTACTTACCATGGAAAGAGGGGAAAAGGAGAGTATCTGTGATGGCAAAAACTGAGGTGGGGCTAGAGCAGGTTCCAAGGCTACCAAGGAGGTAGAATCTAGGGATTTGGTGACTCACTGGATGTGACTGCTTTTAGGAGATTGGCTGGGACTAAAATCCAAAGAACCCTTAATAATTCTGTGTCCTAGGAAGACTCATTAAGGGAGGGAATCAAGATTTAGCAGGTGGAGATGTCTACAAGAATTTTGAATATCTTCTAGAGTATTAAATTGAGGGATTTCCTGACTTCTTCATGCATTGGACAAGAATCTTCCTGAGCCTCCACAGAAGGGACAATAGCAATTGCCCCCCTTTACCTACCCTACGCACTCTGGAGCCTGTGCACTTGGAGCCTGTTCTGGCTGTTTCTTTGGGCTGGGTGCCCTGAGGACAGCCAGAGTAGGCTTTCAGAGGTAAGTTTGTGGTTAGTACTTTAGCTCTGGTCAGTTGACCATAAATAGATTTTTATACTTGCACATAAACTACTCTGATTGCCCACACATACCTACAAGTGGATTTGCACGTGTGCGTGCACGCGCGCGCACACACACACACACACACACGCACGTACACACACCTCAAAAAGCAATTTTCCCCCCAGAGCATCAAGAAAGTTCCCCTTTCCACTTAAATGCTTTTCCAAATAGTCTTATTTTATTTTATTTTTTTATTTATTTCTCTGCCATATCCTTTTCAATCTGGAAAGTGACTTGGCCTCTTTTCCCCCATCTATTTTCTGCCTTCCTGCTATTCAGTTTAGGCATGAAACACAGAACTAGATTGAAAGCATTCAATGGCTATTCAATCGGAGAAGAAAAGAGCCCCTTGGAGCTTTATTAGATATGAAGATCCACAATAAAAATCAATTTCTGCCTCTTTATGCAGTTTAAATGACAAAGCACCCACCCATTCTGCGGCCATTGTGCTGGGGAAATGTAATTCAGTCCCCGAGCTGGGCCCAGAGCACCGCGGACTCCCTGACCTGCACTGACAGATTCCAATATGATACAGACCTTCGGAGATAATGACAGCCACTTCATCTCACTGCAAGAAAAAAGTTATCTGATATCTTTGAGGGTTAAAAGGCTATGTGGGCAGCATTTTCAATAACCCACTAAATCAGCATCTTAAAAAATACCTAAGCTTTGTTCCTTTAAAAAAAATTTGCCCCTTACTCCTAACTCCATTTCTGAGCCCCATCTGATAGTGTCACAAGTGTCTCCTGCCAAATCTATTGAGCCTTCCCTTCCTTGCCACAGAAGGGGACCCTCCTAGATAATTAGTTCAAGGGGAAACAAGGTGAGAAAAACGTCTTTATTCCTCTGAGGAATACAGATCCTCAGGTCTCCAGGTCCTGATAAAATGAATGGTATGAAAGTAGTGAAAAAAAAAAAAAGAAAAAAAAACTGGTCTCCAAATCTGTCCTAACCTGTTTAAAATGTTACTGTAAAAAGTTATATATCTATATATACATATACATATATATGTGTGTGTGTGTATATATATAGAAATGGACGCACAGTCCCTTCAATAGAAAGAAGTTTGTATTAGAAGAAAGTTTGTGATGGAGTGTTGCCAAGGGAACCAGTGAAAACACTGTCCTTGGTCTTTAATTTTCATGGATTGAAATCATCTTGATAGAAGAGAAGACAGTCAAGAAATGAGATGCATATTTCCCCTTTTGTTTTAAATGGTTAACTTGCAGGAAAATGTGTATTTGGAAAATAAACCTTTGGAAATAGTAGTTTATGCTCCGAGACTTACAGGGAAACACTTATGTGAACTTCATTCTCTCACTACTACCAAAGAGGAAGGAGGGTAAAGAGATGGTGGAAAGACAAGCTATATTGCTATCTGGTCTCTGGGAAGGACTCAGAGAATCAAAGAGCTACAGGATATTAAATAAGGACTGTGGAAAGGACTACGGACTCAAAGTTGAGAAAAGTGCATTATGTTACAAAACACCTGGTCACAGTCTATAAATAACATTAGGAATGCGAATGTGTCAAAACTGATGCATCGCTGGGGTAGCAGTGGGGCGTATGTAGTAGGAGTGGGGTCGTACTCAAAGAGCTCTGTGTGACTTTAGGATAGCTTCTTATTACCTGGGCCTTAACTCCTTAATCAATGAAATATGAAGTCTGTAAAATGATTTTTATGGTCTTTTTTTTTTTAATCATTCTCTAAATCTATGATTTGTTCCCCACATTTACAAAGTTATTTGCTATAGAGATACTATCTTTCAGTTTTGCATTTTAAAAATGCTTTGCAACCAACTGTTCTAACAAAGTGTTCTTTAAAAAATAAGGTAGAAAATCTCTATTTAGCTCCATAGCTGGGAAAACATGGCACTGTTGCTCAGACCTGGCATGGCAAATAGGTTTCATCCTGTATGCCAATTTTGTCTGGCAGTGGTTATCTAGAGCAGTGCCATCTGATAAAAAATGCCAGACATAAAAGTGAGCCACATATGTAATTTTAAATTTTGTGCATGCTACATTTTTAAAAAGATAGAAATAAAGTAGTACAATTAATTTTTAAAATATGCTACATTTAACTCAATATATCTAAACTACCATCATCTTAACATGTAATCACAATTTTAAATTTTAATGAAATATTTTACTTCCTTTTTTTTTAACAAAGTCTTCAAAACCCAGTATGTGTCACAGCTCAACTTAGATTAGCCACGTTTCAAGTGTTCAATAACCACATGTGGCTTGTGGCTACCAAATTGGAGAGTGAATGTCTAGAGCCTTGTGTTGGGAAAAATTGTGAGGTTGTCCTATGGGTAGCCAGAAAGAGTTCTTTGCTTGATTAGTAATGTCTGCAATTAATAAGCTTGGGGACTGCACCTGTAAGCATGCTATGCTAACTTTGTCAGTCCCTGTTTAGGTCACAGCCAGAACTCAGGCTCCCAGTTTATTTTAATTTCAAATTTGGGTCTTTGTATTGACATCAGAAAGATCTCAGTTTTTGCAGGAAAAAAAAAAGTAATAGCTTTAGGAATCTGGGGTATTGATGCAGGTTTTTCTCAGTAGATACAAATTTCTATCTTCGGAGGAAAGTTTCTGTGTACTAAAAGAATCCCTCCTAGGAATTGAAGTCCACCTTCCTTCCCTGTGGTTTGACTTAGCAGAATAAATATTTCATTGTGAGAACGAATAGCAAACACCAACCCACCCTTCAGTTGTATATTTGGAAGTTCAGGTGGAAGAGAGGCAGACTTAGGATGTAATCTTATTCTTGCTGACAGCTGCTAAATTTCTCATTGTGGCATATCGTTCTACACTAGAGAGTTTTAAAGGAATTAATCAGATCCTTTTTAAAAAGAGATACATTTTTAGTAATCAAAGCATCTTCCCAGTTTTCTAAACCTTTATCCAAATCTGCGACCGTATAATCTTTCCATTTTTCAGAAGTGTTGGGGTTAATTTGTGCCTGTTTTATTATAATAAAGGACAGCAGGAACTAATTTTTCAAAATATGAGTAGTTATTATCTTTCTTCTGGTTTATCTTTGTGATCTCTTTGTCTTTGAGGAAAGTTATGGAATAATCTTTCACATTTAAAAAAATGTATCTTCCCAACTCCAGTTTACTAGAGATAAAGGACAGTGTTTGTCTCCAAGTTCGAGAAGACCAAGAGAATGAGACTGGAAGGGCAGCCAGGATAATTTAGTAGAATCAGCCTTTTTAGGATTTTATACTGTTACTAGGAAGTTCAGTCTATACTGATTCTTATTTTATGGAATGGCTATTTTCTAGGGAAATAATCTTCACATTCTTTGAATAATGATATACATAGTTTATTCACTATAGAATATTTCTTGGATAGACATCCTAAAACCTAATGACTCTTGCTTCTTTTGTGGCCTTGAGGAAATTATCTGGTCATACTTGTCCCATTGTAATTCAACTGAGTTAGGATTTGAAAACTATTAATAAAAATGTTAGTGAAGAACTTGAAACCTGTTGAAAAAAGATAAATACCAGGATGAGATAATTCTTGATAAATTATTTTTGATTACTCTCTTAATTTGGAATCTAAGGTTCTTGAACTGGATTCATCCCAATTTTAATATTTGGAGAGATCAAATACTTAAATGCACCTGTGTGTTCCCAGAAAATTTTCTGGAGAATGATAAAGCCTAAAGAGCTCTATCATTAAATCAGGTCCTGTTAGACAAGGTATTAAAGAAAGGCTGATAAAATAGCTCATAAGGTTCAGATATGATCTCACCTTCTACCCTAAGTAGTAGAGCAAGGTTGGCTGATTCCATGAAGCAATGAATTAGGGGAAGAATGTTTTGCCATATCTCAAAAGATCACCAACTCACACTGGAAAGCTGAAAGATCCCTGCTTTTGTTTACCTCACAGGTTGTGCGGTTGAAGAGAGAGGACTTACTTGGCCAAGCTCTGGAAATAGAAGCCCTGTCTATGGATGCTGTGATATGAACCTAGCTTTGGTTGGACTGGCATTTGTCCAGCTTCAGGAGATGAATTGTTGTTGTGTAAGCCAATCATTAGCTTTCAGGTGGGCATGTGAATGTGTTCTAGACAAAGAAACATAAAGAGAAAACTAGGGGATTTCAAGAAGGATTTCCCTCCCCTATAAAAAGTGAAAGGCCACAGTGAAAAATCCCCTGTCCCACACTTGCCCGCTTCCTGATTGGCAGTTTATGTCAAACCAATCCTTCTCAAAGTGTGGTCCCCACTTTGAGAACCACTTGGGTACTTGCTAAAAATGCAAATTCTCAAAAGTTAACATAGCAGGCCTAAGACTAATTTCCTTAGAAGGTCCTACTTGAAAAGTTAGCACTGTTTGGTATCTAGAAACTTGGCTTTCACCCTTTAATCAAAATGACCCACTGTGCCTAAACTGTACAAACAATGCCATTTATGCAGAACATCTACTTTCCTTCTGGGAGTCTGAAATTTTGGTATATGCTAGGCAGACGATGCCTATGTGACTAGCCCCTAGTGAAAATCTTGGTCACTGAGTCTGTAATGAGCTTCCCTGGTAGATAACATTTTACATGTATTGTCACAGCTCATTGCTGGAGAAATTAAATGCATCCTGTGTGACGCCACTGGGAAAGAACTCTTGGAAGCTTATGCCTGGTTTTCTCCAGGCTTTGCTCCATGTGCCTTTTCCTTTTTTGCTTATATCCTCTTGCTGTAATAAATCTTAGCCGTGATAACTGAAAAAAAGTAAATCCTCAGTTAACCCTTGCCCCCCACCAGACTTACTCAATCATGAGCTCTGCAGGTGAAACCCAATACTGTGTTTTAACAAGTCTCCTAGGTGATTCTGATACACACTGAAGTTTTAGAGCCTCTGGTAAGGCAGTGATACTTGCAGCTACTGCAAACTTCTTGGCCCTTGACCTCATGACCCCAATAGTGATGACAGCACTAAGTGACTTAGAGCCTGAATCCTTATGCTTCTGAATTAACCAATGTAGGACTTGTCTACCTTTAGACTTTTTGAATGAGAGCATAATATATTGTTGGCTGGGTGCAGTGGCTCACGCCTGTAATCCCAACACTTTGGGAGGCTGACGCAGGCAGATCACCTGAGGTCAGGAGTTGGAGACCAGCCTGGCCACCATGGTGAAACCTGTCTCTACTAAAAATACACACAAAAAATTAGCCAAGAATGGTGGTGGGCACCTATAATCCCAGCTATTTGGGAGGCTGAGGCAAGAGAATCGCTTGAACCTGGGAGGCAGAGGTTGCAGTGAGCTGAGATTGCACCACTGCACTCCAGCCTGGGTGACAAGAGCGAGACCCCCATCTCAAGTAAATAAATAAATAAATAAGTAAAAATTAAAATTAAAAAGAATACATTGTTTAACAACTTATTAAATTAAAATAAAATTGGCAACAAGTTCTTTGACACTGCTCCAGTCAAGAGGAGACCTTTGTGCAGGCCTCTTGAATCGGCTTGCGTGTGTCTGCTTCAACCCATAGAACAGGGTGAAAGTGATGCACTTTCAGTCATAGGCCCAACTTTTAAAAGGTCTGTCAGTTTTTGCCTCCTTCCTCCTGGAGCCCTGAGCCACCATGAAAGAAGCTCAACTTCCCCAATGCCACTACACTGCCAAGAAGCTTAAGCTAGCCACGTGGAAAGGTGGTATGAAAAGAGCGAGAGTCTTACATGGCCAGCCCCTAGTTCCAGCCCCCTGCCCTTTGAGACCTCCTATGGGGAACTCAGGGGTTGGCAAACTATGACTTACAGGCCAAAGCTGATCAATTCCTGATTTTTGTATGTTTTTTGAGCTATGGATGGTTTTTAGATGTTTAAATTGTTTGGAAAAAATCAAATGAAAAATATTTTGTGACATGAAAATTTTATTAAATTCATCTTTCAGAGTCTATAAATAAAATTTTTTTATTTATTTGCATATTTTCTCTGGCTGCTTTCATGCTAGAGCAGCACAGTTGAGTAGTTGAGATAGAAACCGTATGACCAGCATGCTCAAAATATTTACTATCTGGTCCTTAAAAGAAAAAGTTTATTGACCCTTGCTATAATTGATTGACCTGCTTTACTCCACTTTCTCAGGAATGGAGAAAAGACCATATGCTTCCAGATTTTCCAGTTATTTATGTACATACTGTTGGGTTCTTAGAAGCAGAACGTGCAGTATCTCTTTCTTAAGACCATTGTCCCTTCCCCAGGATTATCCCAAAACCCTGAAGAGTCAGTCTTACTTCTAATTTCCAGACAGAGAGGAACTCAGTAGTCCACCTATCGCTTCATCTCTGCCACACCGTATTACCAGGTAAAAGGGCCCCACTGGTGGATCCTTGTCCTCTGCTGCCCTGAGGTTCTTACAGGTACAGATACCAGACAGGCCAGGGTGGTGAACTCTCCATGTCACATATTCATGGCTAACCTTCACTTTTAGAGCAAGCCATCACAGCAGCCCTTTTCCCTCAACCTGTAGGCTCATATGTAACCTGGATCACTAGACCAGATGCCCCTTCTTCACACTAAGTTCCTCTCTAGGAACTTTGATTTATTTTCTGTCCATAGACATTGGCCAGAATCACTGTTATCCATCCCCACAGTATTCCTTAACTTCCCAGAAAACCCTTGGTTTCCTCATATGGATTTGCCTGGACTTCCTTCAGAGCTCTGGGCAGATTTTGCCAAACTATGTGGAGGAAGAAAGGTCTTCTTATATTTTTCCACCAAAGTAAGGGGAGGAAGGCTTCCTAAATGACTCTTATCAGAACAAAAGAAATCTGCTTTAAGGTAATGTGTCCCTCTCCAAGACATGAAATTAGCTGATACAATTTTTACCTACAGCAAAATGAAATTGGCAACAAGTTCTTTGACACTGCTCCAATAAAGAGTGAAAGAGACCTTTGGTGCACACCTCTCAAATCTGGACTTGCCTGTGTCTGCTTCCACGCATAGAACAGGGTGAAAGTGATGCACTGCTAGTCCCAGGCCCAACTTTTAAAATGACTGTCAGTTTTGGCTTCCTTTCTCATGGAGCCCTGAGCCACCATGAAAGATGCTCAACTGCCCCAATGCCACTACAATATGAGAAAGCTTAAGCTAGTCACGTGGAAAGGTGGTGTGGAAATAGGGAGATTCTTCCATGGCTAGTCCCTAGTTGCAACCCCTTGCCCTTTGAGTCCTCCTAGCTGAGACTCCAGAAATCATGGAGCAGAGATGAGCATTTCCCATTTTAACTTGTCCAAATTTCTTACCTGCAGAATCATGACTGCACTAATAAAATACTTGTTTTAAGCAACTACATTTCTGGAAGTTTTTTATGCAGCAATAGATGCCATAGAATCTTACTGTGTTGCTAAATTTTGCTCTTGTCATAGTTTAACACTGATTAGAGATAAGCTAAAATCTGCCTAAAGAGAAATTTCCTTCAAATAAGACCTGTAGTTTAGTTAACAGTGTTGTACCAGGTTAATTTCCTAGCTTTAATCATTGTGTTATGGTTATATAAATTGTTAACATTAGGGGAAGCTGGATGAAGTATATAAACTCTCTGAACAGTTTTTGCAGCTTCTGTGTAAGTCTAAAATTATTTCAGAATAAAAAGTAATCCAAGAAGTCTTACTCTATACCTCCTCTTTTTTTCTCTGAGGCAGCTTCTGCAAAATGTAAGCTTTCTGATGGAAAATTGTCATCTGCTTAAATCTCCCAGAAGCCTTGGAGTGGTATGGCTATAATATGAAAAATGCTGATCTCTAAATTTCCACCTAGGTTGTATTCATCTTAGAACACTGCACCCAAGGCTTGGAGAGAACTTCTGAAACTTCTCTACAAGGCTCTCAGTGGCCCTGTCTAAAGGGACAGTAAACAAGATGAGAGGAAAACCTAAGTAGGAGTCACTTATCCTGTAAAAGTTACGGCAACCAGAACAACCAGTCCCATCAATTATGCGATTACACTTACAGAATGTCTTACAACACAACTCTTCCTTCTTTGCTCAGAACTTCACTTTGCTTGCATCAACCCTAGTCTTAAAAGACAACTAGCCCAACACTTACTTTCTTCTGACATCTCATCGAAAGAACTTCCAAGCCCAACCCAAACATAATACAAATTGTGCACTCAATTTTCCTAATGAAATACCATTTCTGAATTGCCTATGTGATACTATTCCTCATCGCTGAAGTAAGCCAATACGACTTAGTTTACTTATTGTGTAACAAATTGCCTGCCTGTCTTCCTTCCTTCCTTCCTTCCTTCCTTCGTTTCTTCCTTCCTTCCTTCCTTCCTTCCTTCCCGCCCTCCGTCCTTCCCTCCTTCCCTCTCTCTCACTTCCTCTCCTCCTCTTCTCCTCTCCTTCTCCCTTCCCTTCCCTTCCCTTCTCTTCCCTTCCCTTCCCTTCCCTTCCCTTCCTTTCCCTTCCCTTTCCTTTCCTTTTTTTCTTTTCTTTCCTAGAGACTCATTCTGTCACCCAGGCTGGAGTGCAATGGCACAATCTCAGCTCACTATGGTAACCTTTGCCTCCTAGGTTCAAGCAATTCTTCTGCCTCAGCCTCCCAAATAGCTGGGATTACAGGCGTGTACCACCATACCCGGCTAATTTTTGTATTTTTTGGTAGAGACAGGATTTCACCATGTTGGCCAGGCTGGTCTCAAACTCCTGACCTCAGGTGATCCACCCACCTCAGCCTCCCAAAGTGTTGGGATTACAGGCGTTAGTCATCGCACCTGGTCAAAAGTTTTTTTCTTGAGGAAGGGCCTTTCTACAAAAAGGAGTGAAGGAGGTTGCAATTGAAGCTCCACTGTATTGAGGGATTTTTAGGTGGGTTGTGGAGAGAAATTTTTCTTATAAAAATAATAGATTTGAATTTGAAGCAGGACAAAAAGGCTGTATGTCATTCATTCATTTCACTTTTCATCTAAATGTGCCAAGTGCTGAGGATTTAAAGGATACAATGATATATCCTTTTGTGATGTAAGAGACATCATATCAGTGCCACTTTCTCGCCCTCACTCAGTCTGCTGCAGCCACACTGGCCTCTTTGCTGTTCTTCCAACATGCCAAGCGTGGGCTATGCCTCAGGGCCTTTGTACTGGCTGTTTTCTCAGTCTGGAACATTCTACTCCCCAAGTGTTCATGCAGCTCATTTCCTCACTTGCTTCAGCTTACATGTTACCTGGCTAAAATTTCAACTTTCCCCGTGCTTCATTCCCTTTCTCTTCAGGCTTTAATGTTTTTCTAGCACATATTTTATTTGTCTTGTTTACTTGCATTTTCCTCCAGTAGAATATAAACTTCATAGAGGCATGAAATTTATCTGTTTTGTTTACCATGGTATTCCCAGAGCTTGGAAGAGTGCTTTGTTATAATAAGTGCCCAATTAATGTTGTTGAATGAATAAATGAGACAGTGAGGTCTTTCCTGACTTCCCTGTCTCTTCCTATAACCCTTGCTCTGCTTCACTTTTCTTTATAACACTTGACAAACTTCCTATTTCTCTATTTTATTTGTTTGGTTGTTGTCTCTGCTCTCTAGAGAATAAGCCCCATGAAGGCAGGACTTGATTTTATTCTTTGCTATATAATTCACATGCCCAGAGCAATATCTGGAAGTAGGTTAATGCTCGGTGTTTTTAAGCAATGAATTAATAATTGGGTGAGTGAGTGAGAAATGGATAAATAAATAAATAAATGGACACAGGTCATTTGGTGACCATTTCCACACATCTTGGGTACAATTCACTAGGTATAGAGTCATGAGGCTCAAAGACCAATCTTCACTAAGCTGGGCCTCTCTGAGGGTATTTAAGAAAAAGCCAATCAAGTAACAGCCAACAGAATACAGAGCCAGGAGCACCCTGCCTGAGCTGAGCAAGGGCTCAGCTCAGCTCATCCAGGTACTTATCCATAAGTCCTGCTAGACTTTTAAGCTGGCCTGGACATGGGTAGACAGGGTGTGGGCACTCCTTTCTCTCCTATGGAGAGCTGCTTCACCCAGCAGATGATAGAGACTGACATTTCTTCTCCTAAATAAATAAAACTCTCCATTTCTCTGCTCTGACAGTGCCTTTCGTTTTACTCCTATCACCGTCCTAGGTGTGAGAGGGTACAAAAGATTGAAAAAAAAGAAGATGCCATTGTTCATTCCCCAGCACCCCTGGCCTCAGTAGAACATAAGAACTATCTGGACTAGAGGGAATTTGCATAGCTTCCTCATTACATCCTCATTCTCTACCCTCCCACTACCCACCCCCTTTAATTCTGGCCTTCAGAAGCTTTACAGGGTTTTTAATTACAATAAAAAAGGGCATGTTCAATAGTTAAGTAAAATAAAATAACAATACTTACAATTACAATTGAGCACCCCAAACAATCGACGGTTTATTCTCTGCCTTAAAATAAAATAGCTTTCATCTTTTTCCCCTTACAACAGCCTCCTACGCCTAGATAATGCATTTCGTTAGATTTATTTGCTCAGCCCTGAAAAGTTGACACTAAGGGGATTATTTAGTTTTAGATTTGCTGTAGTCCATAGTAATAGCCAACAGGAAAAGGAATGAAGCAGCAATATTAGCAGGCGATGGGAGGGGAGGGGGCTGTGCAGTTTGCAGCTAAGCAAAACTGCTTGCATAAACACCATTAAGAAGATTTAGACATCGCTTTCCTTATCATCAGCACTCCTGGAAGAAATAAAAAAAAAAAAAAAAAAAGAAAAAGAAAAAAGGGAAAAGGGACAGGCCTTGACTTGCTGTGTATGCGTTTCCATTAAAGGTTCAATACGAAATAAAACCAGTTGAGAGTCCAAATGCAATGATGCTACAGACCTATTCACGCTACCTCATCATAGTCCAAAAGAGACATTTGTTCCACATGTTACCGGAAGAAGCAACTGGACAGAGAACAAAACACCCTGCATTGCCCCATCTGTGTCTGAGCATATGAAACTAAGGCTGCTTCCTAGGTTGGCCCTGCGTTCCATTTATCACACCCCCATCCTGCCTTCTTTACACCCCCTCTATACACACACAGCACACACATGTGCACACACACACACACACACACATCCTAAGATAAAATATTCCTGATTTTCCATGCTCTACCCAAACCACTAATTATCAGGGTGCTGAGAACAAGAACTGGTGTGAGACAGGAGGGACTTGTAATGACCAGAAATGCCAGTCTCGTGTTTGGCTGAAGGATTAAAAGAGTTGTGTGAGAGAAAGAAAGATGAGAGGAAGCCAAGCAGGAGGGAGAAGTAGTAGAGGAGACTGGTCAAATCCCAAGACGGAAAGTGGGAAAACATTTCAGCAATTGAAAGTGCTTTTAAAGAAGTGCTGGAATCAAATGGGCCATTCCTGGAGAAGTGTCTGTTGGTCTGTCTGTCTAGGCAAAAGGAAAAGTTGCAAGTAGGCATTGCATGTTTATGGAGTACCAAGAAAAGATAATAACTCTGCTGTGGGAGTCTAGAAAATAACATTTGGGATTTTAACCACTGTTCCATTTTCTAGATCCATCCTTAGCAAGAAATTGCTAAATGGTAAAAGGGTATGTGTCTACATATATTTTTTTTAATGCAGACATAAGGGCTCTTGGGGTTTGTAGTACACATTCTTTAAAAAACTAATTAGTAACTAAATGTTATAAGCAAAACACAAAGCAACAACACAAGGAAACCTTTTTTTTTTTTCATTATCAAATTGTAGATAAAATATTGGCAACCCAGGAGCTCTACACTTTTTTTTTTCCTTCCCTCCACTCACCAGACCTTCCATTCTGTGGGTTCATTTTCCTGGAGGCCAGATATCTCAGGAGCTGCTGAGGATTGCACCCGCAAAACCTCTTCTTCTTCTTCTTCTTCTTCTTTTTTTTTTTTTGCTTTTTTTTTGAGATGAGGTCTCACTTTGTTGCACAGATTGGAGTGCAGTGGTGTGATTACAGCTCACTGCAGCCTCGACCTCCTGAGCTCAAACGACCCTCCGACCCCAGGCCTCAAGCAGTTGGGACAAAAGGCATGCGTCACCATGCCTGGCTGATTTTTTTTTTTTTTGGAGAGACCAGGTTTCATTATGTTGCCCAAGTCTCAAACTTCTGGGCTCAAGCAATCCACCTACCTCAGCCTCCAAAAATGCCGAGATTACAGGCATGAGCTGCCACTCCTGTTTTTTAGAGGATATAAATAGAATGGATCCTGTGTCCCATAGCAAATTAAGGGCAACTTGTCACACCTCTTCCACACAAAGACTGAATCAGCAGACACCACAGCCAAATCAGACAGAGGGAAGGATGGCATGGGCTTGCTTGGTTAAGCAACAGAATAACAGCAATAATAACATAAATATAATTGCAATTTATGAGTTCTTGTTATTTGCCAGGTTCTGTAATTTTTTTTTTTTTTTTTCAATCAATGTTGACCAGGTTGGCCTCGAACATGTAGCCTCGCCTCCCCGAGTGCCAGAGCAACCGGCCTGAGCCACCGTGGCTCCAGGTTCTGTAATTAATGCCATCATTACTGCCTTCTTTTTTTTTTTTTTTACAGATTCAGAAACTGGTGCTTGGAGGAGTTAAATAAGTAGGCCCAGTCACTCCCTTAGAATATGACAGCCTTTTTCTGCTTGTTTCCCAAGCTTGTGGTCCTAACAATGACTTACACTGCTCCAACAAGATGAGAGGCTGGTGTCTTCAGGGCTGTTCTTTCTCCGAGCCAAGTAGATCATCGATAACAAATTCTCTCTAATGCACCTCTCCCAGGCTCATTAAACTCTTACAAGGGAGGGTGGGAGTGGGGCATCTTACAACTCTGAAAGATGGGAATAAGAAAGAGAGTTGCTTTGACATGACCATGGCTATGATTTAAGTCCTCAGACCAAAAACCAGGACTGACCAACCCAAACCCTCGTAGCCATCTATTCACCATGAACCAGGAAAGTCTGCGTCCTCCATCTGGGCATGCTGAATGAGCAGACTTTTGCTTATGCTCTCAGCCTTAGCACATATATCAGGTATCCAAGGTCTGATATGAGAAACATGTGGCCAGTCATCTCTGGTTCCCTGTGGTCTTCAAACTCCCTGTGCCCTAGATCCCCTGGAAACTTGCCCCACACGTTGAGCTCACTGAGGTCAGGGAATTGTGCCGGTTCAGCTCTGCATCCTCAGCATCCAGAACTTCTGGCGCAGAGAGCTCAAGAAACACCTGTTTAGTGCTGCTGTCCATTTCACTGCATCCATGGGTTGCTGGGAACATTTCTTTGTCCACTGCTACCAAGTGGGGCTGACTTAACAGCCCCAGATAGGCAAGTAGCTATGCTTTAAAAAAATTGTTTCTAGTAAAATAGTTTTCCACTAGACTTAATAACACTTTACAGCATTTAATAACTCCCTTGTCAGAAAGTTTTTTTCATTAACCAACTTCTATTTCTCTTGTGAAGCACCAAACTTACTTTCATGTCCATCCACTGTAGAGATAGAGAATAATTAATGATACAGCATCCCTTATGTAATAATTCTTTATCTGCTTAAAGGTTATTTACTGGTCTTGTAAAAATTATCTTTCTATTGCCCTAGTCCCAGGGTGCTAGTATAATGTAATGATAGAGAAGTAAGGACTGACACAAACCCTAACCTCCAGTTTTTTCTTGCCATGATTTTAATCAAATGTCAAATGAAAAGATGGGCAACTAATAAGGATCCAGGTCAATACTGCTCAGAGATGTCCCACCCATGCAGAATAGTTTCTGTGCAGTTGTAGCTCATGCTGACATTCTGCAAAGCCCACCCACTCCCTGCCCCTGGGCCCCAGAGCATATCCATTATGGACAGACCCTCACCTTTTGGAGGATTGCTGCCATTACCTGGGATCCTTGAGTTCAACACAAATGTCTCAAATGCTTAACAACAGTAGCCTAATTTTTGAGTGCTTATGCAAATATATATATATACACACACACACACACATATGTGTGTGTGTATGTGTATGTGTGTGTGTAATGTAGACATAAGAAATATTTGTGTAAGGTATTTCTAATAATGGCAGGGTTTGTGGTACAGATTAAAAAATAATTGGTACTAAATGTTAGCAAAAAAAACACAGAGAAACACAAGGAAACTTTTTTTCGTTAACAAACTCGTACATAAAATGTGTCAGACATTTTTCCATCTCTTTTGGTTCTCATTACTACCTAT
>NW_012101535.1:233851-237416 GCF_000951045.1 Mandrillus leucophaeus | reverse complement strand
AAAAAAAAAAAAAAACAAAAAACTGTCTGTTCATTTGCTTTGCCCACTTTTTACGAGATTTTTTGTTTTTTTTTCCTTGTAAATTTGTTCAAGTTCCTTATAGATGGTGTATGTTACACCTTTGTCAGTTGCATAGTTGGCAACATTTTTCTCCCGTTCTGTAGGTTGTCTGTTTACTCTGTTGATAGTTTGCTGTGCAGAAGCTCTTTAGTTTAATCAGATCCCATTTGTCAATTTTTGCTTTTGTTGCAATTGCTTTTGGTGTTTTCATCATGAAATCCGTGTCTGTGTCTATGTCCTGAATGGTATTGCCTAGGTTGTCTTCCAGGGTTTTTGTAGGTTGGGGTTTTACATTTAAGTCTTTAATCCATCTTGAATTAACTATTGTATATGGTGGTATAAGGAAGAGGTCCAGTTTCAATCTTCTGCATAGGGCCATCCAGTGATCCCTGCACCATTTATTGAATAGGGAATACTTTCCCCATCGTTTGTTTTTGTCAGGTTTGTTGAAGATTAGATAGTTATAAGTGTGCAGTATTATTTCTGGGTTCTCTATTCGTTTCCATTGGTCTATGTGTCTGTTTTTGTACCAGTACCATGCTGTTTTGGTTACTATAGCCCTGCAATGTAGTTTGAAATGAGGTAGCATGATGCCTCCAGCTTTGTAAAAGCTCAACATCACTGATCATTAGAGAAATGAAAATCAAAACCACAGTGAGATACCATCTAACACAAGTCAGAATGTCTATTATTAAAAATTCAAAAAATAAAAGATGCTGGTGAGGTTGTAGAGAAAAAGGGATGTTTATACACTGTTGATGGGAGTGTAAATTAGTTCAACCATTGTGGAAGATGGTGTGGTGATTCCTCAACGATCTAAAGACAGAAATACCATTCAACCCAGAAATCTCATTACTGGGTATATACCCAAGGGAATATAAATCATTCTGTCATAAAGACACATGCATGCTTATGTTCATTGCAGCACTATTCACAATCACAAAGACATGAAATCAACCTAAATGTCCATCAAGATAAGCTGGATAAAGAAAGTGCAGTACATATACACCATGGAATACTATACAGCCATAAAAAAGAATAAGATTATATTCTTTGCAGGGACATGGATGGAGCTGGAGGCCATGATCCTTAGCAAACTAATACAGGAACAGAAAACCAAAGACTGCATGTTATCACTTATAAGTGGGAGCTAAATGATGAGAACACATCGACATGTAGAGGGAAAAAACACACACTGGGGCCTTTCAGAGGGTGGAGGGTGGAAGGAGGGAGAGGATCATGAAAAATAACTAATAGGTACTAGGCTAAATACCTGGATGATGAAATAATCTGTACAACCAACCCCCATGACACAAGTTTACCTATGTAACAAACTTGCACTTGTACCACTGAACTTAAAAGTTAAAAAAAAAGAGAAAAATACAAAAGTATGTCCACTTAATCTCAAATATTTTACAGTAGTGGCAAAATTAATGCCATAGAATCTTGGAAGAAAAAAGGACCATTGGGCCATCTGGACTAGTGCCATCAGGCCATCTGATATGGTTTGACTCTGTGTCCCCACCCAAATCTCATCTTGAATAATAATGCCCACTTGTCAAGGGAGGGAACTGCTGGGAGGAGGTTATTGGATCATTGGGACAGTTTCCTCCATGCTGTTCTCATGATAATGAATGAGTTCTCATGATATCTAATGGTTTTATAAGGGGCTCTTCCCCCTTGGCTTTCTCTTCTGTCTCTTGCTGCTGTGTGAAGAAGATCCTTGCTTCCCCTTCCCGTTCTGCCATGATTGTAAGTTTCCTGAGGCTTCCCAGCCGTGTGAAACTGTGAGTTAATTAAACCTCTTTCCTTTATAAATTACTCAGTCTCGGGTATTTCTTTATAGCAGTGTGAAAACGGACTAATACACCATCTTTGCATTCGTGGGCCTTGAAGCTCTGCATGATCAGCATGCTGCCAACCTCTTCCCCTCACTCACTTGCCCTAACTCCAGTGGCCTTTTCTCTCTTCTTTTGTACTAGCAACTTCCTCTCTCCAACATGGTATCTCTTCATGTCACTCAGGTGTCGACTTCAATATATCTTCTTCAGAAAAGCCTTCTCTGAACTCTGAGGCCAAAGTAGATCGTCTGTACACACACACACACACACACACACACACACACACACACCAGTTTTAGTCTAGCTCCTATCGAAATGACCAGATCTTTATTTGCTTACATGTTTATCATCTGTCTCCTCCACTGAATTTATACTCTTTAAAGTATGTTTACTGCTCTGTTTATCACTACATCAGCACCTACATTAGTACCTAGCACTATTTTTGAGTGATTTGATTTCTTTTTAAAAATCTTTAAAAATTGGTACATACTATCTGCATATGTTTATGGGGTATGTGTTATCTTGTCACATACATAGAATGTGTAATGATCAAGTCAGGGTATTTGGGGGCACCCACCACCTTGAGCATTTACCATTTCTATGTATTGGGAACATTTCAAGTTCTCTCTTCTCACTAGAAGAAGCATATATTTTGAAATATATAATACATTGTTTTTAACTATAGTCAACTTACTCTGCTATTTTTTCTACATAACTGTATGTTTGTGCCCATTAACCAACTTCTCTTCATCCACCCATCTACCTCCACACCCTTTCTATCTCTGATAGTACCCTCTACCTTCACAAGATCAAATTTTTTAACTGCCACATATGACTTAGAAACATGTGAGATTCACCTTTCTGGACCTGGCTTATTTCAGTTAACATCATGACCTCCAGTTCCATCCATGTTGCTGCAAATGACATAATTTTATTCTTTTTATGGCCAAATAGTATCCCATTGTGTACATACATACCACGTTTTCTTATCCATTCATCCATTGATGCATACTTAGGTTGGTTCCATACACTGGCTATTGTGAGAAGTGCTGCAATAAACATGAGAGTACAGGTATCCCTTTGATATACTGATTTCTTTTCCTTTGGATAAATTCCCACTAGTAAGATTGCCAGATTATATGGCATGTCTATTTTTAGATTTTTGAGAAACCTCTATACTGTTTTCCATAGGGACTGTACAAATTTGCATTCTCACCAACAGTGTATAAGATTTCCCTTTTCTTCATGTCTTTATTACTTTTTATCTTTTAACTAATAGCCATTCTCACTAGAGTAAGGTGATATCTCATTTGGTTTTGATTTGCATTTCCCTGATGATTAGTAATGTTGAGCATTTATTCATATACCTGTTGGCCATTTATAGTCTTCTTTTGAGAAATGTCTATTCATGTCTTTTGCTCACTTTTAACTGAGATTTTTAAAAATTTTCCTTTACTGTTGAATTCCTTGTACATTCTGGATACTAGTACTTGTTGGATAAATAATTTGCAAATATTTTCTCCCATTCAACAGGTCATCTCTCACTCTGTTGACTGTTTCCTTAGCTGAGCAGAAGCTTTTTAGTTTAATATAGTCCCATTTGCCTATTTTTGTTTTTGTTACTTGTGCTTTTGAGGTCTTAGCCATAAAATCTTTGCCTAAAC
>NW_012101535.1:229315-232631 GCF_000951045.1 Mandrillus leucophaeus | reverse complement strand
GTGTGTGTGTATGTGTATGTGTGTGTGTAATGTAGACATAAGAAATATTTGTGTAAGGTATTTCTAATAATGGCAGGGTTTGTGGTACAGATTAAAAAATAATTGGTACTAAATGTTAGCAAAAAAAACACAGAGAAACACAAGGAAACTTTTTTTCGTTAACAAACTCGTACATAAAATGTGTCAGACATTTTTCCATCTCTTTTGGTTCTCATTACTACCTATAAAACAGGTTTTATTATTATCCACATTTTACTGAAAAGGAGATATAGGACAGAGTGAGTTAGTAAACTTGCACCAAATTCTACAGTTCATTATTGGTAGAGCTGAGAGCTGAACCCTAATAGTCTGACTCCAGAGCCTGTATTTGTAGCCCAACAACATAATGCCACCAAGGCTTAGCACAGTGCCTGGCATACAGTGGGCACCCAATATAAATCTGGTAAATTCCAATGAGACGGGTGGTATATTTTCTAGAGATCTGGTTATCCAAAGAGATTGTCCCCAAGAAGTCTCAGCTTTCCTTTCAAGACATTATTCTGTCTGTCAGAGAGTTAAAAGCAAAACTTCCAAAATTCAAGAGTAGCAGTGGTGCAAGGAACATAAAATCTTTAAAGCCAAAAAAATCTCTTAATCTACTGGGGAGAAATAATGAATTTAATAAATGCTTTTTCTGTGAATATTGAGATAATCATATGGTTTTTGTCCTTCATTCTGTTGATGTCATGTATCCCATTGATTTGCATATGTTGAACCATTCTTGGTATAAATCCCACTTGATTGTTTTGTATTATTTTCTTCGATAGGCTGTGGATTCAGTTTGCCAGTATTTTGTATCTATATCCATGAAGAATATCAGCCTACAGTTTTATTTTTATGGTGCATCTTTTTCAGCTTTTGGTATCAGAGTAATGCTGGCCTCATATAATGAGTTAGGGAAAATTCCTTCTTTAATTTTTGAAATAGTTTGAGGAAAGTTGGTTTAAGTTCTTCTTGGAAAGTTTGGTAGAATTCCACAGTGAATACATCCAGTTTTTCTTTCTTGGGAGACTCATTATTATTGATTCAAACTCATTATTCATTATTGGTTAGTTCAGGTTTTCTATTTCTTCCTGGTTCAATCTTGGTAGGTTTTATGTGTCCAGGAATTTATCCATTTTCTCTAGGTTTTCCAGTTTGCTAGTGGCAAACAAAATTAGAAACCAAACAGAGACATTACAACTGGTACTGCAAAAATACAAAAGATCATCAGATACTATTTTAAGCAACTACACACTAGCACCTGGCATTTCCCTGATGATTAGTAATGTTGAGCATTTATTCATATACCTGTTGGCCATTTATAGTCTTCTTTTGAGAAATGTCTATTCATGTCTTTTGCTCACTTTTAACTGAGATTTTTAAAAATTTTCCTTTACTGTTGAATTCCTTGTACATTCTGGATACTAGTACTTGTTGGATAAATAATTTGCAAATATTTTCTCCCATTCAACAGGTCATCTCTCACTCTGTTGACTGTTTCCTTAGCTGAGCAGAAGCTTTTTAGTTTAATATAGTCCCATTTGCCTATTTTTGTTTTTGTTACTTGTGCTTTTGAGGTCTTAGCCATAAAATCTTTGCCTAAACTAATGTCCAGAAGAGTTTTCTCTATATCTTCTTCTAAGTAGTTTTATAGTTTCAGGCCTTACATTTAAGCCTCTAATGTATCTTGAGTATATTTTCATAGATGGTGGGAGACAGGGATTCAGTTTCATTCTTCTGCACATGGATATCCAATTTTCTCAGCACCATTTATTGAAGAGGATGTATTTTCCCCAATGTATGTTATTGATGCCTTTGTTGAAAATTAGTTGGCTGAAAATATCTGGATTTATTTCCAGGTTCTCTATTCAGTTCCAGTGGTCTATGTGGCTGTTTTTATACCAATACTATGTTGTTTTGGTTATTATAGTCTTGTAAAATATTTTGAAGTCAGGTAGTGTGATGCCTCCAGCTTTGTTCTTTTAGCATATGATTGCTTTGGCTATTCAGGCTCTTTTGGGGTTCCATACAAATTTTAGTATTTAACAAATTTCTGTAAAAAATGATGTTGGTTGGTATTTTGATAGAAATTATATTAGATGTGTAGATTGTTTTGGGTAGTATGATCATTTTAACAATATTAATTATTCTAATCCATGAACATAGATGTCTTCCCATATGTTTGTGTTTTTTCAATTTTTTGGTCAGTGTTTTATAGTTTTCCTTATAAAGATATTTCACCTCCTTGGCTAAATTTATTCTTTGGTATTTTATTTTGTTATTATTTTTTTTTTTTGGTAGTTGTTGCAAATGAGATTGCCTTCTTGATTTCTTTCTCAGCTAGTCCATTATTGATGTATAAAGAAACACTCCTAATTTTTGTATGTTGATTTTGTATCCTGTACCTTTACTGAATTTGTATATCAGATCTAAGAGTTTTTTGGTGGAATCTTTAGGTTTTTCTGGATATAAGATTATGTCATCTGCAAATAGGAACAATTTAATTTCCTTTTTGCCAATTTGGATGTCTTTTATTTCTTTCTCTTACCTGATTGCTCTGGTTAAGACATTCAGTGCAATGCTGAATAAGAGTGGTGAAAGGGGACATCCTTGTCTTCTTCCAGTTCTTAGAGGAAGTGCTTTCAGTTTTTCCTCATTCAGTATGATGTTAATGGTGGCTTTGTCATATACGGCCTTTATTATTTTGAAGCATATTCCTTCTATGCCTAGTTTGTTGAGAGTTTTTGTCATGAAGCAGTGTTGAATTTTATTAAATGCTTTTTCTGTGAATATTGAGATAATCATATGGTTTTTGTCCTTCATTCTGTTGATGTCATGTATCCCATTGATTTGCATATGTTGAACCATTCTTGGTATAAATCCCACTTGATTGTTTTGTATTATTTTCTTCGATAGGCTGTGGATTCAGTTTGCCAGTATTTTGTATCTATATCCATGAAGAATATCAGCCTACAGTTTTATTTTTATGGTGCATCTTTTTCAGCTTTTGGTATCACAGTAATGCTGGCCTCATATAATGAGTTAGGGAAAATTCCTTCTTTAATTTTTGAAATAGTTTGAGGAAAGTTGGTTTAAGTTCTTCTTGGAAAGTTTGGTAGAATTCCACAGTGAATACATCCAGTTTTTCTTTCTTGGGAGACTCATTATTATTGATTCAAACTCATTATTCATTATTGGTTAGTTCAGGTTTTCTATTTCTTCCTGGTTCAATCTTGGTAGGTTTTATGTGTCCAGGAATTTATCCATTTTCTCTAGGTTTTCCAGTTTGCTAGTG